>NC_056745.1:848856890-849156890 GCF_019279795.1 Protopterus annectens
ATCTGCTTGAGCTGCTGGTAGCTCAAGTGAATGCAAAACATCTCACAGAAAGGAGTAGAGGAAGGTCCCCGGGGTGTTGGCCATATTTCTCCAAGTTAACATCAATACCGCATTGCGTAACTCATGAAAGGGGTCATTGGCCTTGTGAAACTAGTGTGGTCAAAATATTGTAAACTTATATCGCCTGTATTATGGACTGAATTATTTTCTTTTGGCTCATGAAGTTCTTTGTCTTCTGTTCCAAGTCATTTATGTAAATGTCCATTATACCTATTATAGTAACACTGATTATATCAGGAAAATCTCTGTTCCAAGTGCTAGACATTAACCGCACAAGATATAATATGCTTTAATACATGAGAAGAATGCAGGTGGTGCTGTGGTAGCATTGACACCTCACAGTAAGATGTTGTCCTGTTCGATTCTCAGCTAAATCATCTTCTGTGTGGAGACATGCGTGAATGGACGTACCTTCGTTGAAGGTTGTGCATCAGAGCTGGCAACTTGGCACCTAAAAATCTACTGCCAATCATTAGCGGACCAGAGTTCTGCTGTGGCGACCCCTAACCGGGAAAAGCCGAAAGACACAACAACAACAACATGAGAAGAATGCAGTAAGTCTACAGGAGGTACACAGTGACTGATAATGTAGATTAGTCTTACATTGTGGTATAGTGTTTATCAGCCTTTGGCCTACTTAGTCAGATTAAATTGATTTCTACACTGAAAGTTCTGCTTTAAATTGCAAAATCATGCAGGTTTTAGTAAGGTACAGAAGAAATACCTATGAAAAAAAAACAGTAAAATCACACAGTGAATGATTCTTTTTTTATTCCCTTCTTACTTAAAAATGCATCCTTTTCAATGGATTGACATTAGTAAGATCCATACTTGACTAGTTTTGTCTATTTTACATTATGTTATTGGTTAAAGGGATAAGACAGTTGAGGATTTTACAGTGTTAGCCCATTCTAAAATCCTACCTTTGCAAATCCCCTAGCTATATACATACAGGTGCACAAAATGTCTAATGAGTGCCCAAAATGGAATGTAGGCAGCAGCAACAAAAATGATTCCAACACCTCCTGAGATAACTTTTACTGCCAATGCAACAAATGTAAACAATGTATTCCAAAAATATATTTAGCAAAACACCAGTCTACATGCCATGAAGATCAAATAACAAACCAGTTTCACCTACTGGCATCATTAGTCAAAAGCAGGAAGTGGCTACAAAGCTAGATTTAAACTCCTCATTTAAAGGCACGTCAATTTTTAAAAGACTGATTATTAAATTGAGAAGTATACCCCATCAGTGATTAAAACTCTACCAAACAAAACAAAAGCAGATATTAATAGATACATAATACATTAGTAGAAAAAATAGAGCTAATGTTTATAAAAATATAGTTAAATATCCCACCACAATTCAAGCCATAGACTATTAAATATCATGTATTATATTCGGGTCTATATTATAAAACCAAAAGTTTATTTCAGCGAACTCTCACATGAGCGAAAACACTGGTAAACGAAAGGGTGTTTGTCGGGTCATGGTACAATGAGGAGTGGGATATTTGCCCTTTCCTCACTGTAGTGCAGTCTCGGAGTTGGAATGTATACTTAGTGGGGGGGGGCACAGCCCCCCACAATAAGCAGTTTGATTACCAGCGTTTTCGCACATGTGAGCGTTCGCTGAAGTAAACTTTCAGTTTTATAATACAGACCCATTATATTCTATATTGGCATAAAATATACTTATGATATCTAATACATCAACAATATTCATTAAGTCCTGGCTTATATAAAGCTCCTAAATTAATGATTCCCATTCTTTCTTTCTGAGGTAAATGTTATGTTTAGATACACTAGACAAACGATCTCCTATTACCATGTCTATACCCACAAAGACAAAATTTGAAATATTATGTTCAAGATGGTGTTTAAATAGAGCACTTCTGTGATGTCTACAATTAATATCACTTAATGCACTGCTATCTTTTGTTTCAAATGCCTAGATATCTGGCCCACGTAGATGGCTTTCCCATTGACAGACTACCATATAGATTACCCATTCAGTGGTTCATGTGATCAGGTGTCTAATATCAAAAACTCTAGATGTATTAATTGAAGTAAATAATTTTGTTTTTGAAACAATTTTACAATATGTACAATTTCCACAAAATGTACTTCTACTTATTTTGTCTTTCTTATTTTGTTTCCGCCCATTGTATCTCTTTTAAAACCAGAAAGGTGTTCCCCTAAATTTTTGCCTATGTGGTAGCCATAATGGCAATAAGTATCCAAATTTTGCTCAACAAATGGATCTCTCTTTAAGATGTACCGATAATTATTAATCATCTCTTTTATTTTAAAACTGTTTGTCCCAAATGTAGTTATTAATCTAGGTATAGATGAATCCTCTCAGCAACAATATTAGTACATTCCAACAAGGTTTCCCTTGACAACTACATGAAAAGCCTGTCTTACTAGTGTTTTCCTATAGCCTTTTTTAACAAATCTTGCCTCAAGTTTAGAAGCCCCTAGTTTAAATATTTCATCTGCCTTAACTTCAAGAATTGTGTGTGGTTATATTATCAATTACATGGTTAGGATGACAGTTTGAGGCATGCAACAAAGAATTCTCACGATACAGACATGTAACCATAGTCCATCAATAATTTTGTCACATTTACATCTAGAAAATCAACATTGAATAGATCAACTTTAACAGCAAAAGCAAGTCCAAATTAATTTGTATTCAGATATTATCTGAACAACCAGATACAACCATCAACATAATTGGATGTTACTTCCCACCTGGCCAAAACATCCCTCCACTAGAAAACCTCCTCAGCTGGTCTACCCACCATCTCCCCCAAGAAACTATCATCTTAGGTGATTTCAATATTGACTGGCAATCCTGTTCTGGCAACAATCCAACCCATCATGTACACCTTCATGGCTTCACCCAACTAGTCCAGTCACCAACAAGGATAAATAAAAACTCCAGCAAGTACTCTACCCTGGATTGGATACTAGTCAGTAAGAACCCCCAGTCATATATAACAGGCTGCTTATCAGATAACCTCAGTGATCACTCCCCAACATTCCTACTCAAAAAATACCTGTACCAAGCTAAACCTGTCATCTATCATCAAATACGTAAAAATAAACTTTAACCCACTCACATTCATCTCATCCCTCAAAGAATGTAACTGGCATGCTCTAAAGTAACTCAGTCTAGATGACGCAGTTGAATCTTTTAATACTACCTTCCTGAACATCCTTAATTACCATGCCCCCATAAGATTTTCCAGAACCAAAGCACAACCCTCCCCATGGCTACAGAAAACCACTAAGTCAGAAATGAAAAACAGGGATAAAGCCTGGGAGCACTGGCAAAACCAAAACCCCGCAGCTAGACAGAAATTCCTAGAACTACGAATAGAGTCAAAAGATAATAAAACGGGACAAATTCCAATACTACCAGTCTGCCCTAGACTCCTCACAACACAGCCCCAAACAATTCTGGTCCTCCATAAACTCCATCCTCCACCCAGGTAAAGTCAGTACCCCTCCTCCTAACATCCCTCACTCCTCAGAAAATATTGCTACCTCATTCAACACACACTTCACCCAAACCATACTATCACTAGCTAAACAACACAACCCCCCTTCCCCTCCAACCCACACCTTCAACTAGTAATCTCCCCACTGCCTTCTGTTTTTCTCCTGTACCTACCTCCAACATAAACTTAAACCCACCAAATTAGCAGCAGACAACCTCCCAAGTGAATACCTACAAATCGCAGCTGATGCTCTGGCCTACCTAGTATCCATCTTGATTAACCGATCTCTGTCAGAAAGTTACGTTCCCACATTGTGGAAAGTCTCACATATAATTCCCCTCCACAAAGGCGGACCCTCTGCAGAACTAACCAATTACCGCCCCATAGCTATTCTCTCTCCACTCTCCAAAATACTAGAGAGATGCATACACTCTCAGGTCTCACACTACCTCCTTACTAACAACCTCCTTTCCAGTACTCAGCATGATTTCCGACCAAACCATAGCACCACCACTGCCTTACTCTCCTTTACAAACACTATCCTTCAGCATAAAAACAATGGCTATCTCTCCTCTGCTACTTTCCTAGACCTATCTAAAGCATTTGACATGGTCCTACACAAACAACTTATCTCTGTTCTCAATAACCTATCCTTCTCACAATCAGTCACCAACTGGTTTCAGAGTTACCTGTCTGACCGCCAACAATCCGTTGTATGGCAGAATGACATATCTCCCCAACTACCTGTCTCCATAGGGGTTCCCCAAGGATCCATCCTTGGACCCTTACTTTTCTCTGTTTACACCAATAATCTAGCCTCTGCCACCAAACATGGCACACTCATCCAATACGCAGATGACTCTACCATCATCTGCTCAGCCCAGTCCCTACCCAAACTGCAAAAGTCACACAGGAAGCCTTTTCCTCTGTTGAAACATGGTTATCCGATGCCCAATTAATACTCAACCCAAACAAAACTAAACTACTCATCTTCCAACCCACCAAACATACTCAAAACAACTCTCACTTTAACATCACAGCAAAAGACAACACCACTATATACCCAACTGAACATACCACATTGCTAGGAGTGGAAATAGACAATAAACTAAAATTTGACATTCACATATCCATGACCATAAAAAAAGTCCACAAAAAACTAGGAGCATTATACAGAAATAAACAATTTCTCACCAAAGCAGCAAAGATTTCAATAGCAAATTCCCACCTTATCTCCACCCTACTTTATGCCTCTCCAGTATATACCAACCTAAGGCAATGTGATCTAAACAAGCTAGAAACCCGCTACAACAAAATCGCAAAATTCGCCACAGGGGCATCCTACCGTAGTCACCACTGTCTCTCACTTGCTGAACTGGGCTGGCTTGAACTCCCTCACCTCCTTCAGTGGTATCAACTCTCACTCGCCCACAAACTAGTAAACCATCCACTAAATGTCCCATCCCTCCAGAATCTACTCCAACCCTATCGCACCACCAGACCACTAAGATCCAGCAACAAAAATCACTTGCAGATCACTAAAGCCAATAACTCTGCTGGTGAAGCACTATTCTCTTGCGCCATAGCCAAATTATGGAACTCACTCCCACCCACAATTACCTCCATACCATCATGCACCAACTTCAAAACTTTATTAAAAGCGCACCTAAAAACATGCTGGCTATGCCCTTGCAACTCCCACTCTAATATCATCCACCCCATCCAACTACTGCCTTTCTTTCACCTCCACTAACTACCTTGATGATAGCAAGCTCAGATGCTCATAAGCCTAGTACTTATTATACAGCAGGAACTTCTCATTGTTACATTTGTTAATGCCTGTTATGTACTTCACAGATAAAGATTCTAGTTGTCTACTGATGTACTATGTTCTTCATCTGTAAATATGTTGTAAGTAATTTTTATGTTAAATTGTTAATCACTATGTAATCCAATGTAACTACCGTCTGTTTATTTTACTGTGGAGCTTTTCTCCCCGGGCCTCCGCTGAAAATGGACCCACGTCCAATCGGACACTCTCGGTCAACAAATTTAAATAAATAAATAAATAAATAAATAAATAAATAAATATTCTACATTTTTCCCCATTTATACAATGAACTACACCAAACATACTAGCAGTCATCAAGGTAATGATTCCACATGCTCAAATGTTTTTTTATAAGGATTTTCTTCTTTGTAAATCAAACTGGACTCTGGAAATCCTTTAAATAAGTCTGCATATATAGGGGTAAAAGTCGTACCCATTGCTGTATCCTTTATTTGTTGGAACCAGTCAGCTTTATAGCAAAACACTTTATGTACCAAAACTGCACCATGAAATGTCAACACAAATTCCACCTGGATCTCAGAATACATCTATAAAAATACCAGCTAATATTTAACTGCCAGTAATCCACCCTTATGGAGTATGCTAGTGTGTAAAAATTGTACATCAAGTGTAGATAGGTAGAAATCATGTGGAACCTGCACATCAGTCATGAGTTTAAGAAACTTATTAGTGTCTTTTATATGTGCCCTTAGAAACAAGAAAAGGGGTTTCAATTTAGTTTCAAGATAAACTGACAGTGGTTCCATTAAGGAACCCCTACCTGAGTCTATTGGTCTACCCCATGGGTTGGTCACCCATTTGTGTATTTTGGCAAGATATAAAACCATTGTGGCTTAGGATCCCCCACCAAAAGCTGTTGCAGCAAGATATCTGAAAAAACACCCTAGTTTTTAGCCTCAACCAAAAACCTATCCCAGCCAGGGTGATATGGCAACCTACAATATGACATCACATCATTCAACTGCCTAGTTACCTCATTGTCATAATCCACTAAGTCCCAAATAACAATAGTGCCACCTCTATCTGATTTAACTGTAATATGCTCATTAGTTTTCAAATTATTAATTAGCCTCTTCTGTCTCTTATTTAGATTACAGTTGTAGTTTCTAAAAATATTATTTTGACTTACATGCAAATTTCAAATTACCTGTTTCTCAAACATTTTGACAGCAGGATTATACAGTGGCTGAAAGGTTGATTTCTTAACTCTAAATGAGGTGTTCAAAAATTTACACATATCTTGCTTCTGTCTATAAAAAAAATTAAATTCAAACCAAACAAAATTGTTTTACATCCATAACTGCAAAATACTGAGTGGCATAAAATGAAGGAATAAACCCTAACCCTTTATTTAAGACATCAATTTCATCCTTGGAAAAATTGTGTGAAGTCAAGTTAACTACTAACTGGTTCTCATTAGTGTCATCATCCAATGGTAATTCACTCTCATCGTTCCCCAAGTCTACATTCACTTCTTTAATCTCTTGAATATCCATTGACTCTGTTCTTATTTTTTCTTTCTCCTCTTCTGAGGGGCCTCTTGACTGCTTATTTGCAGGTTCACCATTTCCAACTTCAGTTGATTTCTTTAGAATTGAACATACTCTTTTTTTTTATTGGGTCTAATTTTGTTTTTGCTGTTTTCTGTAAATCCAACCTCTCTTTTAACATTCTTTCATGAGGAAGCAGCATTACTCTGATAGTCCTTTATATTGCAATGGTATTTCTTTAACTTAAGGACAGGTAACTCTGTTTCATATCTTTCATCTTCCTTAAGGAATTCTTAATATCTTTCTTTATATCCACATTGTAATGTACATTTTAGCAGGTTTTTATAGTTCTGATTAAGTCTTTCATTTAATAGTAACAACTGTTGGTCATAATATTCAATTAAAAGGCTAAGAAACATTTTAGAAACCATATTTTAAATTTCATGCTATTTCACAACAAAGTCTACATTATCTACCCCAACACCCAGTTCCACATATATTCATAAGCCTCTTGTTGCAATATCGGCATTTAAATATGCCTTTAGAAGCTTACTGTGCCAAACATTTGCTCTCATTTTCTTGGCCATCTCCATGACTAATTTGAATTCTTTCTCCATGCTTGACTGTATAGAAATGTTTTCTGTAGCCGCATTAAGTGTTTCACACATAAACATCATAAAGTCATCCTTATCAACTGATAGGTTGTTCAAAAACAACTGCAAATCTTCACTTTTAGCCATGGTCACAAATATGCTGTATTGGAATGCAATGAAGTAAACCAACAATCCAAAGGATGCACTTCTTCAAAGTAAACCTTTAAGTGGACATTCAGCGCTCAAAATAAATACAAATCTAAAAACAAAAGGCAGGTGCACAAAACATCTAACAAGTACATGGAATTAAATATAGGCAGCAGCAACAAAAATGATTCCAGCACCCGCTGAGAAATCAACTTCTATTTCCAATGCAATGAATATAAACAGCTCATTCCACAGATATATTTAAAAAAAACACCAGGTACATGCAGTGAAGATCAAACAACAAACTGGTTTCACCCACTGACATCATCAGTGTATAGCAGGAAGTGCCTACAAAGATACATTTAAACTCCTCATTTAAAGGCACCATCAGTTTTTAAAAGACTGATTATTAAATTGAGAAGTATATCCCACCAGTGATTAAAACGCAATTTAACAAAAGAAAAGCAAATGTTAATAAATACATAATATTTTAATGTTCAATGTTGATTATCTAGATGTAAATCTGACAAAACTTACTGATGGGATTTTAGTCACAAGTCTGTATCGTAAACCCTTTCACTAAGAACTCATTGTTTCATGCCTGAAGCTGTCATCCTAACTATGTACTTGGTAATATACCCACAGCACAATTCTTGAGGTTAAGGCATATAGATAATACAAATTAAATATTTGAGGCTTCTAAACTGGAAGCAATATTTGTTAGAAGAGGCTATAGGAAAACACTAGTAAGGCAGGCTGTTGATGTAGTCAGTAAAGGGAAGCCTTGTTGGAATGTAGTAATATTGTTGCTGAAAAGACTCAGGATTCATCTATACCTAGATTATTAACTACATTTGGGACAAATACTTTTAAAATAAAAGAGGTGAATAATAAACACTGGCACATCTCGAAGACAGATCCATTTTTTGAGCAAATTTGGATACCTATTGCCATTATGGATACCATACAGAGGCAAAAATTTAGGGGAACATCTTTCTGTTTTAAAAGAGATATGATGGGTGGAAACAACATAAGAAAGAACATAATAAGTGGAAGTACATTTTGTGGCAATTGTTCATATTGTAAAATTGTTTCAAAACAAAATTATTTATTTCAGTTAATATGTCTAGAGTTTTTGATATTAGACACCTGATCATATGCACCACTGAATGGGTAATCCATTTGGCAGTCTGTTAGTGTGGAGCCTTCTACATTGGACAGACGTCTAGGCCTTTGAAACAAAGAATAGCAGTGCATTAATTGATATTAGTTGTAGATTGCATAGAAGAGCTCCATTTAAATACCAGCTTGAACATACTACAGCAAATTTTGTCTTTGTGTGTATAGACATGGTAATCAGAGATAGTTTGCCTACTGTAAGGCCAAAAAATATAAGGCACAAATCTGGGCAGTAGAGAAGTATGAATGGATGTTAAAGGCTTTCCACATAAGTTCCCAAATCCTGATCAACTGGGTCAACTCTTAAGAGAGTATTGTCAAGTGGTAATTCTGCAGGGTAGATGACTTGCCAAAGGATATCATATTGCATTTTTTTTCATTTAGTTTCAGTCCATAATTTTGGCACCAGTTATTTATTTGGAACAACCTTTCCTGCAGGATAATTAAGCAATTAATGGATTCAGTGCCTGCTCCTAGTTTGCAGTCATTTGCCTACTCAGTCAACCAGAGCACTTTGGTATTGGCTTTTACTTCAGAAAAGTAGATGCTGAACAGGAGAGGTCCCAGCACAAACCCTATATATATATGTGTGTGTGTGTGTGTGTGTGTGTGTGTGTGTGTGTGTGTGTGTGTGCGTGCGTGCGTGTGTGTGTGTGTGTGTGTGTGTGTGTGTGTGTGTGTGTGTGTGTGTGTGTGTGTGTGTGTGTGTGTGTGTGTGTGTGTGTGTTTGTATATATATATGCTCATACATATCTTATCTATATGTATCTATATCTATAGCTTTACATATATATATATATATATATATATATATATATATATATATATATATATATATATATATATACACTTGCACTATTATTGTAAGGTATAATTTTCCTGGCTACTCTACTGGATTGTAATTTCTAAGATTTTTATCTTACCTAACCTTTTTTTAAATTGTACAACTTTCTTAATACTATAGCCTGTTGACAGTTACTATCATGTCTTAAGTTTTATGTAATGCCTTTAAGTTTTATGTAATGTCTTTCTGTTTATACCATGGAACTTTTCTCCCTGGGCCTCCGCTGAAAATGGGCATGTATCCAGTCGGACTATCCCGTTCAACAAATGTAAAATAATTAAAAAATATATATATATATATATATATATATATATATATATATATATATATATATATATATTCAGATAGATAAATGTCAGACAAGAACAAGACATGAGGGATTAACATTATTGGGGTGTAATGTAGTGCTTGAGGAAGTGCTGCACTGCTCCAACAATGCAGGGCTGCAGTACTTGAAAAGTGTAAGGTAGTCAGTATGAAAAGTAGTATTGAGTAGAGTAACCATAAGTAATGGTAAGAGATATTAGACTTGACATATGTATGCATATGGGTTTATATGGATGTGGTTTGGATTCCATACAGTTATGTGTGGATCAGACACATACTAGTATGAGATGCATGTAAATAGAGGAAACAAAACAGTGCCATACTGTTTCAGCAATAAGAGAATAAGGTAAAGAGCTATACAGCTGTAAGAATGCTTAAGATATCAAAAGATATTCAGCCTGTGTCAGTGGTGCAGATAGATAAACCTTCGACTGCAGCCCATGTGACCTGAGTTTAGTTATTGGCTTGGATTCCTGATTGTGCAGGTAAGAAGAAAGGAAACTTCCATCTTGTGTGTGTGGGGTGAGTACATACACAGGGATTACATTAGTGTATCGACGTTTCTGACAGATATCATAGAGAAAAGAGCACATTGTGCTGCCCAGGCGAGGGTGGGGCATCCTTTTGATGTCAAATCCCTTTTGGAGTGAGGGGCTGAGCAGCACTGAAGCCTATTGCACATCCCACCCACAGAGAGTTACCTGAGGGGTGGGCAGTTCAATAAAAACACTCCCAGGCAGCAGTGCAGTGTGGACAAAGGTGCCTCAATCTCCTCACTGCTCTTGACCATGGGGGCAGAGATAGTCCGGGTAGAGTAACCATGTTCAGCAAACCTGAGGGACTAGATGTGGTCTTGTGGGAAGCTGATGGTCAACTGTGTGGAGCCAAAATATTGAAGACATTCAATTTTTTCTTCTAAACCCCTTGTGCTCTTGAAAACATGGATGTGCTTTAGTTGTTTCTACTTTGCAATTATTCAAAAATGTGTCAAATGTGGGATCTATAATTTGATTACTTTGCTGAAATGTATATTGTAGTTGCATTAAATAAGTATCTGAAATAAACCAAGAGGAGTCAGTACAGTGTTAAATGTTATATTTCATTGTGCTACTTTATTTGAGTATCTCTCCCAGTTTGAACCTGACATACTAGCTACAAGTCATGTGCACAGAATCCCAAGCATACATTAATCAAGCAGACTAATCTAGTCTGCTTGTAGAGGGGACGATTTCTGCCTATAAAGTGAGGTGATTCCTCTACACATGGAGAAGAGATGCTTACTACAATATGATTATGATGGGACATGCCTGCACTTTGCACACATGTAAATGTCACTGTAGCATACAGTGAGACATCAAACACCAGATCCCAAGAGTGTGGACTAGGTGTAGGCAAAAAACCTTAACAATGGTGCATCCCAATGAAATATTTAATAAATTAAGAGTTTTTGTCCACAAATCAATACTGGACTTCTTTAGAATAAGTATTACATGAAATAATATTGTATTTATATTTCATCATTCCTAAGAACAATCAATGAAAACTAATAATTCATTAACCGAATCATTTAAAATTTAAAAAAACATATGCACAGATATATTAATTCATAAGTACTAGTATCAAATGTATAATATTAAATATATTAACTGTATTTGATAGATTTAATATATTTAAAATATTTTAATAAATCTATTAATTTAATTTAATTTACATCCTGCTCCCATACATATAATAGTCAAAAATGAGGATGTATACTAACTGTTAATCTAATTAGTTAATTAACAAATGTTCTATCTCTTAACATTTAGTATTAATAGTTTTATTAAGCCCTGGAAATTTATCAAGTTGTAACCTAATCTGCCGTAAGGTTTCCAGTATGTGCTTAAATAAGGCATGGATTTTGTACCTCCTTTTGAAGGAATACAAGTAAGTGCACCTTCATCCTTTTGGACAATCACACATGGTCATGTCCACATAAAATTCCTCAGAATAGTAGCATATCACAATATACACTAAAAATAGATTACAGTTTAAATGCTTATTTAATTCTATGGTCCTATCCAAATGTGAAAGGTTAATATTTGCTCCCTGAAACAAAAAACTATAAGGACTACAAAAAACACATTTAAACTTACCCTCATTTTTATTTGTAATAACAGGGAACACTTTAGTATCTTCATTTTCTAGAAATTGCATTAAGGATATAGTTTTCCTGTAAACAAAAGTAAGGCCTATATTGACAAAACTATCAAAATCTACATTTCCTTTTAATATTTTGTAATTGCTCAAAATCACAATCTTTACACTATTATTATCAATGGACATCTGTAAAACAATATTGTTTTTAAATGTAGTCCTGGAATGAATCAAAGATTTTGCAGTGTTAACAGCTATTAATATAGGGCAACATTATTCAACACTTTTATAAATAATCTCTTGAGCAGTGACTTCTAGTAAGGATATGTCATAATCTCATGATTAAAAAATCTCAATAGTCTCATTGGTGCCTTGTAAACAAATGTCATTGTCAGTGGTGAGTCTAGGCAATCTTATTATCTGGCTTGTGGTATATTATTTTTGATAAAACAAGGATGAGTGCTAGTAAACTGCAAAGACTTGTTAGTAAAGCAAGATTCCCTAAAAATGCTGCTGTAAAAATTCCTATTCTCATAATCACAAGCAATAAGGATGTCCAAGTAACGATTATTAACTACTACAAAACCAAAAGTAAAAATCAAAAATTCAGTGCAACTATTTAAAGTATGTACAAACTGCTCTATGTCACTAATAAAAGTTAAATCATCAACAAACCTTTTGTAGAATAAAACATATTGCTCAAAAAAAGGAATCTTGGTCAAAATATTGCTTTTCCCACCATCCAAGCACCAAGTTAGAATAAGAGAGCTACAGCAACCCCCATTGCTACACCCCTTTGTTATTATAGTAAACTCTATTAACGATAAACAAAATATTTCTGAGCATAATTTCTATTAATAAACAAAATATGTTAATCTTATCAGTATATTCTGAATGATGAGATAAATAAAACCTTAGAAATTCAATACATTATCAACTGGTATACTAGTTTATAAGGACTTGATTTCTAAAGTGAACATTAGTACTTTTGACTCAGTAACATGATATTGCCTACATGAATATAAAAAAAAAACACAAATACCTAACACAACTAGATAATTTTTGTACTAAGAGAGTCCAAAAAATAGAAATTCAATCATAAACGCTACCAGGTGCTGACACAGTCTAAAAGAATAAGGAAATAGGTTAGAATGCAGTTTAGGTATACCAACGTGTTCCAATTTTAGGAAATTCCACTACCATAATCTGATATACAATAATTTGCCCATTGACAAGTAAATCATTTAAAATACTATGGATAAGATCACATTTTTCTGAACCTCGCCCGACATAACAACTTTATACTCGATGGAATTAGCTAACATTTTTCCATTTTCAAAACATAGTCATGTTGATACATAATAACTAGTTCACTATGCTTGTCAGCTTTCATGACTCTTAATTACAGCCTACTGGATAAGTCTACCATAGCATGTCTTTCACTTTTGAAGATTCTAAAATCTACTTTGTTACTACAAACATAAATAATGTCTTTCTCACAAGAGTCATAAAAAGCTTGAAAATGGAATATAATGGAGAATTAAATGTAGAAGGTTTTCTAAATATAAAAGCATCCTTGCTACTAATTAAATAGTACAAATTTAATTTATGACAAAATAATTCCAAATCAATGTCCTAGATAGATTAGCACACTGGCTATGATCAAAAGAAACTTCTTTTCTTAACAAACAAAACTGTTCATCAGTGAAAGTCTCATGAGTGAAATTATAAATTATCACCAAAAAGAATAAAATTCATGCCCTTAGAAAAAATATGGTTCAGAATCAGAATACATTTGACCTGCTGTGTCCTCAGCTCCTGTTTCTGTCTGTGGCTATTCCTCGCCTTGAGATTCTGGCCTTGTTGTTTGTAATTGGCCCATATAAAGAGGCGAAGAGTATTTATCTGCTGACCCACTAACCTCGCTGACCTCCTTGGTGGAACTGCAGTTAAAAAAAGTTTGCACTATCAATGGGAACAGAGTCAGTTTTATCTACTTCTTCAGTCCCTGTAAGGTTGGCCGAACCATATTAGCATGCCCATCAGCGGATGCTGCATAGGTAGTAAATGTATGCAAATGTTTATGCAAAGTAGAACCAGCAAGAGGATAGGCAGCCCAATGATCACACACTAAAATATCTTTTAGGATTTTATTTTCCTTTCTTTCAACAATAGTTATAGATCTCCACTCGACAGTAACAGATAACACGTCATACTCAGGCAAAAAAAGTTGTTGACAGATGGTGAAGAAGTAATCTGTTGATCCAGATCAGGTAATTTTTTTTTTAAGTAGCAATGAGCTACTTGTTGTGCTGAATTAGTAGAAGCAAAATACATTTTATAGTAGTATTTGAGAAGTAATATTTTTGTGTGCATGTCTTTTTAATTTTTAAATTATTATGTTAATGAATTGTTGCTTTCCACTGCTTGTTCTTAGGTATGATGAACTATAAATAAAATGTTATTTAATCTGGCAGTTATTCTGAACAAGTCCAGTGTTGATCTATGGACAAAAGTGCTTAATTTATTAATTTTTTCATCAGGATGCACTATTGTCTTTTTTTTTGTTTGTTTTTTTTTTCTTTAATGTACAGTAAGGTCTGACATAAGTGAAAGAAGATACCAGACACAATGAGGATGACTACACGGTCATAAATGCCTTGTAAAAACATCAACATCAAATGTGTAACACATCTATAAACATAATTTGTTAATAAATCATCTGTTTCACAAGCAAAGGGCAAATGTTTTTTTTAACAGGTAAAGTTGCATAATCCATTAAAAGTAGTTGCACTCATCCACTCATATAATGCCTAGTCCTGCTACAAAATTCAGGTATTACTACTTTTCCCACCAATCTAAACATAATTGTTTTGTGAATGTGTTCAGCAGAAAGGAATGTTATATATTGTTGAAGTATGCAGCTACTAATGTCTGCCACTATAATTCCATAAATATCTTGTCTATGTGTAATTTGTGCATTTGTATCTGTGTCTGATTTTGTATTTCATTGCATTACTTTATCTGGGTATCTCTCCCAGTTTGAGCCTGAAAATGTTCCAGTGCAATCAATAAATGAAAATACATAAATCAGTAAATTAATGCATAAATAATTAATCAGCATGTGTGAAATTAGTGAGTAGTGGCTGTATTAGTTATTCACACAGTGCATTTTTTATGTTTACATAAATGGTCACAAAGAACTGGAGAAAACACAGAGAACAGACATAATTTATAAATGTTCTACATCCATCCCTCTTTTACTATTCCAGTGTGTTAAAAATGTACTGCAAATGTGTTCTTTTGTAATTTAAATAACTGGCCTGATTTGGTGAGTAAGGTAATAGGTACAACTGTAGTTATAATATTTACATAATAAGGAGGCTTTCAGATGGTTGGAGTTAATCACTGAGCATGTGAGATTTAGTAAAAATTGCTTTCATATTCTGAGTTCCTTTCTTTTGTTATCTTTGCAGTTTAATGTGTCTCGAGCCAACTGTAACAAGATCATTATGCTATTTACTGATGGAGGAGAGGAAAAAGCACAAGAAATTTTCAAAAAATATAATCCTGACAGAAAGGTAAGCACTACTTAAAATATAGTATACCATTTGATAAGCAAATAAAAGTTATGCATTAAAAAATGAAATCTTGAAAAGAGAGTAGAAGTTATAACTATATCAACTTCAAACTTGTTGGCAAATGTGCTGAAAATGTCAGAAACATGAATACCAGGTGCAAAATATTAAGAATATCTTTGCTTTTCACTGAAACCCAATATATGAATGAGGATTACATTTTAATGTACATGCATCATGTGCACCCACATACACACACACACACACACACACACACACACACACACACACACACACACACACACACACACACACACATACAGATACTGATATAGATTAGCTGTAGATATAGATATAGATATGGATAGATATAAAGATATAGTGATAGATAGATAGATAGATAGATAGATAGATAGATAGATAGATAGATACAATTTTATTATCTGATGTCAAATTATTACTTGGTTGAACAATGAAAATTCAAGCCCCTTACAACAAAGTCTATTTCACTGAACCACTCTTTAACATGGGTCCTGCAGGAGGGCAATACACATGTCTTCAATTCAGTTCCAGATTTGAATCATTGTAATGGGGTAGTGCAGAGGTTAGCATTGTCATCTCACAGCAAGAGATTCTCCAGTTTGATTGTCAGCTGGAGCTCCTTCTGTGCAGAGTCTGCATGTACTCCATGCGGTCCAGTGAGTTTTAAAGACATGCAGGTAGGAGCTTTTGTTTATGTGTGAACCTTCTGTGAAGGTTGGGTGCTGGGCTGGCAACTAGACATCGTAATAACACCACTGCCAATCAAGCTGCAGACCGGTGATCTGCTGTGGTGACCCCTAACCAGGTAAAGCCAAAAGTCATTGCTTTGGAATGGGCAATAAAATGGGCCCTGCAATGGTAACAAGTCCAGTCAACAATACAACGTTATGATGAAATGGGCTGAACCATTTGATTATTGATCAAGTGTACATTCAATGGGTGCACATAGTTACCATTTATAGAAATATATATAGAAATGTTTATATATATATATCTATGTATATATATATATATATATATATATATATATATATATATGATTAACTTGTTCTATATTTGCTTTATATACTCGCTTTATTTAGAATTTAGAATATTTTTCCTGAATTTATTGTACCAATCATTGTCAAAACTGTCTGTTTTATAAATGTATTAAGTGTACTGCGGAGCTTTTCTCCCCTGGCCTCCACTGAAAATGGGTTCTCTGACCCAGTGGACTTTCCCAGTTAACAAATGTCAATAAATATGTATATGTGTATATATATCTATATAAAATTTACTCAGAATGATAAATCCTCCAAAGCAATGCTCCATACTGAAGATATTTTGGCTAAACCAATGTCTGCAGGGATTTAATAAAGTTAGGATCCTTTACACAGCTTTGCAGTGTTTATCATTTTGGGTGCAGTTCTTTGGTGCTGACATTGTAGCTGTTTGGATATTTGTTCGTGTGCTCCTTTATTTCTTGTCTTCCATGCAATGTTGCATGAATTGTACACACATATAAAAATATACACATATATATATATATATATATATATATATATATATATATATATATATATATATACACACATACATATATATATATATATATATATATATATACATATATATATATACATATATATATATATATACATATATATATATATATATATATATATATATCTACACACACACACATATATTTATATGTGTAAGTATATATATATATATATATATATATATATATATATATATATATATATATAATCAATTATATATATAAATATGTGTGTGTGTGTGTGTGTGTGTGTGTGTGTGTGTGTATGTGTGCATATACAAACACATACACATACGTGGAACAAAACACATACATTAGGTTAACATTTGCATCATAATCTAAAACTCTATTATATAAATAACTATATACAATATATACACTTGGCCTGATTATCTGTATTTCTCCTTTGATAGCTGTGAAGTCCATCTGAGCCAATGGCCTATTTTCAGTGTAAGCCCAGGGAGAAAAACTCCACAACAGATTCAAAAACATTTAAGCAGTAGTTGATGAGTAATTATATATGCAAGGGGAGAAAACTCTCACAATGGGTTAAATATTTTACAATGAGTTGCAAAGAAAGGCTCCACAAAAGCACACATAAAAACATTTTACAGTAGCTGATTACTAATTATATACAAGGTAAAACAATAAGTGAGAAGGTCACTTGAAAAACCAATCAGTAAAAACAAAATGAAAACTCCAGCAAAGCTAGAACTTCCACTGAGTGACCTCCCAACCCTCTTGTATCAGAGGCACATGGGATATATGCAATTGACCCTTATGCACATCAGGTGTTTCAGCTAATTGGCGATTCTGAATGCCCATGACTTGTTTCGTCATTTTTATATACAAGGGGAGAAAATCCCCACAGCAGAAAAAACACAAACAGAACGCAATACATTTACAAAAATGACTAGGATACATTGAAATCAAGGATGCAATGCATACTGCAGGCAAGAAAACACTTTCAGAAATGGATAACCTGTGTCAAATAAACTAATGCATTCAGTTGTAGCAAAATGTTGATACAAAAGCAATCCCCAAACATAGTTTAGAGAAGCTGCAATGTGTTTTTGGCAGATCATCTTCCTAGACTTGAAATTGGATGTAAAGACGTGTTTTTTTCTAAAGTAGGATCAAGGAATGTGGAAAGTCATTTCAGAGACACCCGCTCTCAGTTTGACTGTTGAAATTATTTTGAATTATATTACTCCAAAGAATATTCACTACAATTATCAAAGGTATAGACAGGTGCACACATTAAACTCTGTTTTCAGATCATTGACTTGCTACACCTGAAGATTGGCTGTGGGCAGAACCAGTTATTGCTTCAGAAAAATGTTACATCCTTACCTAATCTGAAAGGCAGATAAGAAAATAAATAAATAAATAAATAAATAAATGCGGATCATGAAGGGGACTGCAAAACTAGTGCATGTAACAAATGGTTGCTGTAAATGTATATATTTTCCATTAAATAATTCAGACATGAAGTAAAATTGCATGTTTCCAGTGATTAAAGTAGATGAAAGTTGACCCTTGGAGTTCCAGAAAGTGATATAGAAATGAATATCTTGTTATGCTTTTAAGACTTTCACAACATAGACTCTTTAGTGCTAATAGTCATTTGATCTCACTCCTTTTGCATGGGTTCCAGTAAAGCTGACACATGTATTTCTACACTCAGGTCTGCTTATACCATAATGGAAAAGTGCTACCTCATACATGTGTCCAAACACATTACAGAATACCATCCCAGAGGTGTTTATCATTATTTCTGTGCTATCGTCCCATCACTTCACAGATCTGGTGGCAGAGATTCATCACATCATTAAGGAATAGATAAGTTTCCTAGCAAGTTGGCTGTGTTATTGCACAACAGTGGAAATATTCAGTTCAGCACCATGAAATAAATATTTGCTAGTCTTGGCAATAGAGAAGATAAAGTACATGCAGGAAGTTTTCTTCTTCTTCAATGGAATACATTTTTAGGTTGCAGAGATAAGTGAGCGGAATGAATGGAAGATGTTCCCTGCAGCATTAGAGGGTAAATCTTTCTATCATCTGGGGATAATAGGACTGGTGGAAAGATCTTCAGACAATATTCATAGATGAATATTAAATTAACTGCTCTAATAGGCAATTTTAAGTCCAGTCAGTATCATGAAATGAGATCCAAACCCTATACCTTGTGTTTATGAGGTTAAGATCTTAACCTTTGTGCTACACTTGTCATTGTCTGCAGGATGTAGGTATTCTCCCCCAGTGGGTATGCAAAATTTCCTGTCAGTAAGTATTTTCATAAGTAAATGAGTCAGGGCATCTGTGATAGAAGACAGCAGATTGAATCTGAAAATAAACGCTTGGCAGTTCAGTTCAATGAAGCAAAGAAGGGGCACTGTGCTGTCATACTGTGTTTTTATGCATCAGGTTAGGGGTACATTCTTTGCTTCACTTTGCGTGGAAGCATTTCGATAACCATAATGATATGATGAGATTCTAAGCATTAACTGTGAAACTAATGAGTTTTCTAAAAGTGTGTGCATATGTGATTTATTTTTATGGTATGTAGCTATGTCTGTTTGGCTTTATTGTTCTGTTTTTCCATGCAGGTATGTGTGTATGAGTGTTTACAAGTGTGTACCAGTGTCTGTGTGTGCATAAATGTATGTCTGTGTGTGCATTCAGGTATGTGTCTGTGAGAATATGCTTTTGTGTGTGTAGGAGTGTGTGTCTTTGTGTCAATGCATGTGTGCAGGGTTGCCATAAATGACACTTACTCGAAAGCCATATTAAAAAGTTGTTTCATAACTATTCATGTTCCATAATGCAATGCATTGTGTGTGTACAGATGTATATTTTTTCCATTATGTGTGTGTGTGTGTGTGTGTGTGTGTGTGTGTGTGTGTCTGTGTGTGTGTGTGTGTGTGTGTGTGTGTGTGTGTGTGTGTGTGTGTGTGTGTGTGTGTGTGTGTGTGTGTGTGTGGGTGTGTGTGTGTGTGTGTGTGTGTCTTTGTGTGAGGGGGCTATATTTATGTAACATATTTTATGTGCCTCTCATTTAAGCTATACTTGTATGGCTAGTTACAGATAAAATTATATGAAATTATATGATTACACTAATTAAAGTCTCATGATTTTATTGTCCACTGCAAATTCAATGATGACTCCATTTTGAACAGTTCACTGAAACTTTACATATCTGATGAAGAAGACAATTAAACAGAATGAAGAAAATTAATGTCTAAACTTCAGTAAAATTTGTGAATGAGGAATATTTTATATCACTAAGAAAGAAGGCATTTTACTGCCTTTAGGATTTATGCAGTTTTTTCTTTGCTATGATGTTTTATATCTCAAATGATGGCATTTATTTCTGTAGCTGAATAAAGCAATTACATTTTCAAAAAATGCTAGTCATAAATTATAGAGAAACACATTAATTGCATTTCTGACCTAAGATACATATACGTGATTATCAGAATATTTGAAATGAATGATAGTACATGGGTTTACATTCTTACGTATTATTAAGATGTAAAAGGCCAGCACACAAGGGTTCTGTTTTTATAAGAATCTTTTTGTGCGTTTTTATTTTTTTCAAGCCCACACACTTCTCGTAATGCGTTTTTTCTTTCACATCATTTACTTTATTAACCTGCGACATGAAGACTTTACAGTGTCTTGCATAAAACATCATTGTGCAGTGTCCAGACAGCAGGCACAGCTGGCTTCCACTTTAATTTGTGCTTCTACCATGCAGTTGTCTGAAAATTGCCTGGCCTCTAACTCTTAGATTACATTTATGCCATCTTTGGTGCTGTTTAATTGGAAATCCTTCATTTTATTGGACTAGATGTAAGTGTATCATTACTGGAATCACGGCTTGTAAACTGACAGCATGTAACATATTTATGATGCTACAGAGATTCAGTGAAAGTCATTTGAATTTAGTCGTAAGTACATAGTATAAACAAGAAGCACACGCTGACACACGTGTCTGCTTAAATGTCTACCAGGTAAAGTAAACCATTATCAGACATTTATAAGTATTTCACTTTCAACTGAAATGAGAATAAACAAGCATCATTCACTATAAATCATAAAGGAATACAAGGCATTAGCTTGGTATACCCAGTGCTCTCTCACATTACCTCTCAATCTTCCAACTCCAAAATGTGGAACACTACCTCTCACAATGTAGAACAAATGCCCAGAGTGTGGAACATTACCTCTCACAATGTGGAACAAATGTCCAAAATATAGAACATTACCTCTCACAATGTGGAACAAATGTCTACAGTGTGGAGCATTACCTCTCAGAACGTGGAACAAATGTCCAAAAAGTGAAACATTACCTATCACAATATGGAACAAATGCTCAGAATGTGGAACACACTGGAAAACTCACAACATGGTTATTAACTGTTCATTCATTTAATCATTTAATGTTGTTGTTGTTGTTGTTGTTGTGTCTTTCGGCTTTTCCCGGTTAGGGGGCGCCACAGCAGAACTCAGGTCCGCTAATGATTGGCAATAGATTTTTACATGCCGACTTGCCGGGCCTGACGCCCAACCTTTAATGAAGGAATGCCCATTCACGCATGCCGCCACACAGAAGACGCTCTAACTGAGAATCGAACGGAGCAACGTCTTATTGTGAGGCGACAACACTACTGCAGCACCACCACCGCAGTATGTGATTCAGTATTATTCGGTATTATTTAACATGGGTATTTGTTAAAAACATAATAATAACAATGAATGCATGCAAAATCCTTTGAGTGTAAAACAGCATGAAATACTGAATTTTGAAGATTCAAAATGAGGAATGTTTATCATAATGAAATACAGTTGAGGCGTATGCCTTCCAGTTGCTCTTTAGTAAACAGCTTAAACAAAATTTCTCTGTCCACTATAGAAAATAGCTTTGATATTCTTGTAAGTTCCAAGAACAGCATTGTCAACTGATATGATATTTTTACTAGAGAATCTCAGTGATGACATTGACTATGGTACCGTGTGGCATAGATTGTTTTGATCAGGTCTCTAATCGTGTTGCTATGTATGAAGACATGGATGTCAAGAAATTCACCTCAAGAGCAAAGCTCGAGAGGTGAATCTTGGTACCCATGTCAGGAACACATAATAACTGTTTGTGATTGATGAGACCCCATCATAAATCTTTGTTGTGAATGCAGTTTTATCTACTTGATGTACTACCTGTTACAGCCCCCCCCCCCAAAAAAAAAAAACAAAACAAATAAAAAGCCAATGTGTTTTACCAACTTTGAAAGGCAGTAAAGCATAGCAAGTAATGCCACATAAATACCAAGTAAGGAAAATATCGGGGGCAGTTTTTAAATACTGCCCCAATTGAAATAAGTTTCTTACAGAATGAAATCTGTAAACTTCCATGGATATATGAGGAAAGATATTCAGAGACTGTTGAGAGTGAAGGAATGTCTCTTCCCTAATACCCGACCATAACAGTGCTCAGTGAGTGAGTAACATTTGTTACACACCTTTGAAAGCACTGTTATGGTCGGTTCTTGTACTGTAGTAGTGTGTGAAAGAAGTATCTTTTTTTCTGATTTTCAAGCATAATCACAGCACTCCATGTAGTACATAGAGTGTCATCATCTGTTCTCCAATTGTAACCATGGTATTATGTGTTCGAGATATGGATGCCAAGAAATTCACCCCAAAAGCGAAGGAAAAAGTAAGGAACAGTTTTAAATACTGCCCTAATTTAAAGAAGTTACTTACAGACTAACATCTCTAAATTTCAAGGGACTTAGGAGGAAAGATTTTTGGAGACTGAAGGACAGCACAGCGGCACGAAAATTACCGAACCAACTGATATTTCCAACTTCCTGGCAGATAGGTTCAGTGCTAACTTTACCCCCCCTCTCACCCCCTAAAGAGCCCATATCAATACAGGAAGAATGCAGAGTCCCTGTAATCACATCTATGCATGTAAAATCTGAACTCTCAAACCAAAAACACAGCATCCATGGGACCGGACAACATCCCAGGCTGCATTTTACACAAACTTCAGAATGAACTGGCTCCCCACCTAAGCACCATGTTCAGTCATAGTCTCACATCAGGCTTTGTGCCCACTGAATGGAGCACAGCAACAGTTATCCCACTCCACAAAGGGGGAGCCACCACTGATCCTGGGAACTATTGCCCTATTAGCCTGACGAGCCTGGTCTGCAAGACCATGGAACGTATCATCATGGAACTCATAAACAATGACGTTGGTAACCTCCAAACTCTTGACCCCACCCAGTTCAGGTTTGGGAAGGGCAGAATATGCCTTCTGAACCTGATAGACTTCTTTGAGGCAGTCACCAAAGCCGTAGACAAAGGTAAGGTGGTTCACACAGCCTATTTGCCCTCGCCAAGGGTTTAAACACCATCCCCCATTTTGGAGTTGGAATTAGGTTCATAGGTTCATAAGTAGGTACTAGGCTATTGGCCCTAGGGCCTATACAAGCCTAGCCAAAAAGGTAACATGGCTTTCGCCACCCAAGAGATTATTTTCCTGTGCCCCTGTCAAGCAGAACCACAGAAGTGATCCCGGGGTGAATTTCTTATTACCCATCCAATCATCAAGATTTTTTTTTGAAGAGTGCTAATGAGGAGCTCTGTTTGACATAGATAGGTAGTCTGTTCAGAGTATGGAAAGTGTCTGGGACAGGCATCTATCCCTCCAGCATGTTCTCTTTATTGTGGTGACAAGATTTAGGTCCCTAGAGTGGGATTTCTTTATGTGGAGCATGTCCAACAGCTCTGGGTTTGACACAGCTTTGTATGTTAGGCAGAGATCGTCTCTGAGTAGGCGATATGCCTATAATTATAGCTAAACTCACTAAACTAGGTATAAATCCCTACATCACAAGATGGGTTGCCAGCTGGCTCACTGACAGAACCCACACTGTAAAAGTTGCAGACTCCAAATCTGACTTCAAACCAGTGACAAGTGGAGTACCATAGGGTTCAGTCCTGGGACCTCTCCTGTTTGGTATCTACTTCTCTGAAGTACAGGCTAACACAGAAGGCCTCTGGCTAATGAAGTTTGCAGATGACTGAAAACTAGGAGCCATAGTTGAGTCCCCAAATGATGTGGACATCCTATGGAAGGGCCTCACTGAGGCAGATGCTTTGTGTCAGAGACATGGCCTCAGGCTCAATGCCAAAAAGTGCATTGTCATCCCCTTTGGCAAAAACTCTGTACCCATGAACTACCACATAAACATCAGTCTACTTAATGCCAAATGTGTGATAAGAGACCTTGGGACCCAGGTGGACAGCAGTCTCTCCTTTGATAATCACATCGCCACAGAAGTCAGGGAATCCTTCTATGTGGCACACCTTATCACAAAAGGGTTCTCATCCAGGAAAAAAGAGGTCATTGTTCCCCTCTACTAGGCACTCATTAGACCCATTATAGAGTACAACACCCCTTTTGGAATGTACCTCACAAGACATCTGCAGCAGCTGGAAAGGCCACAGAAGTACCTCACAAAGAGGATTACTGGCCTCAAACAGATGCCCTACATTGACCATCTCAAAAAACTCCAGCTTTACTCTGTAGCATATCGCCTACTCTGAGGAGATCTCTGCCTTACATATAAAGCTATGTTAAACCCAGAGCTGTTGGACATGCTACACCTAAAGAAATCCCAATCCCTCCAAGCTACATGCTCTAGGGACCTAAACCTTGTCACCACAATAAACAAGACATGCTGGAGGGCTAGCTTCCTGTTCCAGAAACTTCTTATACTCTGGAACAAGCTACCCATCTATGTCAAGCAGAGTTCCTCATTAGCACTCTTCAAGAAAAATCTTGATGAGTGGATGGGAAATAGGAAATACACCCCGTGGATCATTTCAGTGGCTTTGCTCGACGGGCACAAGAAATTAACTTTCTTGGGTGGCGTAAGCCAAGGAACCTTGTTGGCTAGGCATACTTAGAATCTTGGGCCAATAGCCTAGTACCTACCTATGAAAGACCAGAAGGTCTTTGGCTAACAAAGTTTGCAGATGACTGCAAACTAGGAGCCATAATCAAAACTCCTAATGATGTGGACATATTACAAAAGGGCCTCACTGAGACAGATGCCTGGTGTCAAAGCCATGGCCAGAAGCTCAGTGCCAAAAAGTGTATTGTCATCCCCTTTGGTAAAGACTCTGTACTCATGAACTACCACATAAGTGGTAGTCTACTTAATGCCGAAAGTGTGATAAGAGACCTTGGGACACAGGTGGACAGTAATCTCTCCTTTGATAATCCCATCACCACAGTGGTCAGGAAATCCTTCTACGTGGCTCACCTCATCACAAAAGGTTTCTCATCCAGAAAAAAAGAGGTCATTGTTCCCCTCTACTCATCACTCATTAGACCTATTATAGAGTACAACGCCCCTTTTGGTATGTACCTCACAAGACATCTACAACAACTGGAAAGGCCACAGAAATACCTCACAAAGAGGATTACTAGCCTCAAACAGATGCCCTCATGAACTGTCTCAAAAAACTCCAGCTTTACTCCGTTGCATATCGCCTACTCAGAGGTGATCTTTGCCTAACATACAAAGCTATGTCAAACCCAGAGCTGTTGGACATGCCCCACTTAAAGAAATCCTAATCCCTCCGAGCTACATGCTCTACAGACCTAAACCTTGTCACCACAATAAACAGAACATGCTAGAGGTATTGACTCCTGTCCCAGAGACTTCCCATACTCTGTAACAGACTACCTATCTATGTCAAACAGAGTTCCTCATTAGCACTCTTCAATATAAATCTTGATGATTGGATGGGAAATAGGAAATTCACCCCAGGGATCACTTCTGTGGCTCTGCTCAACAGGGGCACAGGGAAATAATTTTCTTGGGTGGCAAAAGTCAGGGTACCTTTTTTGCTAGGCTTATATAGGCCTAGTATCTACCTATAAACCTATGAACATCCCTTTCCTTATTCCCACCTGTCATAATAATAAGGGGGTGTGTAACATCTGTTACATTCCTGTGAAAGCAGTGTTGCAATCATGTTTTGCATTACAGTAGTTTATAACAGGTTTGTCTTTTTTTCTGATTTTTGAATTCAGTCATGGTGCTCCGTGCCAATTGAAGTATATTATAGCCCTTTCTCTGGAGTATTTAGTTAGTTGTTTATCTAACACTCAGGAATAAAATGATAAAGTTCTAAGGTGCTGTCTGACGTGTGATAGTTCAAAGCATACAAATAAATTATCTACCAAGTTTTATATTTATTCCCTTATTTGTTACTTTAATAAGCATAAAAAGACAATTCTGTTCAAATAAAGGAAACCAGCAAACAAAACTGGGCTGCCTGCATAACATTGTACTTATAAAATGCTTAGGAAATGGCATTACGACATTAACATTTTAAGAGAATAATTTTACAAAAGAAATCCTGAAATAAAGTGTGGTAATATGAGCTGGAATGCTGGCGACCACGATGGTGCAGTTGTTAGCATTGTTGCCTCACAGCAAGAGGTTTTCAGGTTTGATCCTTGGCTGGGGTGCCTTCTGTGCGGAGTCTGCATGTGCTCCCTGTGGTTGCGTGGGTTTCCTCCGGGTGCTCCAGTTTCCTCCCACATCCCAAAGACATGCTGCAGGTGGATTGGACACTCTAAATTGGCCCTAGGTGTGTGTGTGTGTGTGTGTGTGTGTGTGTGTGTGTGTGTGTGTGTGTGTGTGTGTGTGTGTGTGTGTGTGTGTGTGTGCCTTCTGTGAAAAGTTGGGTGCCGGGCTGACAACTTGACACTGTAAAAACTCCACTGCCAATCATGAGAGGACAGGTGTTCCGCTGTGGCGACCCCTAACCGGGAAAAGCTGAAAGTAGAAGAATATGAGCTGGAATGCTAAGGTTGCCAGCCAATGCGAATTGTACAGCCTGTAAAAAAATGTTCTGTATATCTTCTTCTGAAAGGTCTTGGGGCAGAAACAGAAATAAGTTCATTACACAACAGGGAGTAACAGAAATATTTCCATTTATAAAAAAAAAAAAAAAAAAAGAAAAGACCAGCAACATTCCAGAAGAATTCATAAATACTGATGTTAGACAAATGAGATGTGATGTTCTGCTCTTTCATTTTTACAATTTATAACACATTTTAAAGGTACAGGCAGACTTATCAAACATAAAGTATCATTTTCATATGAAAGTCCTACTTCCAATCAGGCAGTCCCTCCTACTTTTTTGCCTTGCTGTCTGTCTTCTTTTGTCTGATGCAGCTTCATCCTTGTGCCTATTTTCTCTCTAAGGCACACTTTCTTGATCGATTCCTGATGTATAAATGCAATCCCTGTTCCCACTGTTTGCTGCATGCTGATATCTTATTTTGGCCTTAAAAGTTTCACCTATGCTTTTATTATGATTCACATATTTGTTTTTTTTTTTTTTTTTTTTGGGGGGGGGGGGGTTGTTATTTTATCTCATGGTATACTGTAAACTTGTAAGCTTGTGAATGCTATTACATAATGAAATGTTATGAGTGCTACATTTTGAGAAGGTTTCCTTAGACTGTTAATTGTGACTGCATTTATCTCTTTGCTTACTTCTTGGAGAATGCCTATTCAGTTTAAAAAATGTAGCATTGTCTGACTACCTTAGTGTTGTCTATCTTTTCCTTCCTCCCTTCCTTTCTTTATTGTCATGTGCATTCGTCCTTTCCTAATCTCTGTTTCATATTAATCAGCACGTAAAAGTAAAAGAGTAGTTTAGTGTACAGCTATGGAGGGTACAGCTATGGAGGGTACAAAATCTAAGAGGCATGCATAGGTGAATCAGCTGCACATAGAAACAGCGAGTAAAGAATAACTATTTCACACTAAGCGGTACATACAAGGTGATGTGTGCATAAATCTTGGAATGTCATGGTAGCATATATTCCTATAAATACATATACAATCCGTAATTCATATATTTCCACTAAAGTTATCTTAAACATGTTTTTCTGTGGCTTAGGAAATAAATAAGAATTATCACTTGGCTGTAAGTAAAGCTGTAAATTTAAGGATTTTATTAAGAGCTATAGTAATTACTTATGGAAGTCATCCATGGAACATAGATGACGATGATGTGGACCTCAACCTTCAATTACTGAAATTGTTACTATCTCACCAGATCAGCAGCTGTCTTACATAATGACTGAGCTTCCAGTGGAGTAAAATGCACAGGTTAAAAGTCTCTCTGCACTAAATAGCTACTCATTCTTTGCTTTATCAGCTATAATATGAGGTTCTGATGGTTATAAGGACATGTACACCTGATTTAGTCATTTGTGTTATCTTGGTTGACAACCCTGCTGTGATGAATTTGAAGGCAGCATTGGTTAAGGCAGAAAATCAACCAGCTACCACTTCACAAAATCAATATGATTCCACTACGTTTTGCAACCTAACCACAGAGAAACTAGAATGTATTATAACTTATAAAGGATGTGGACATTTTCACTTTTCCTGTCATGCACTAGCATTAGAGAAGGAAAAAAAACTGCAAGCACCAATGCTCTTTCAAATTCAGTGATCTGAGAAATTGCTGCAGGAGAAAAAGAAATCATCTGTGGCTTGTGGATGATAAATTCTGTTAAGTCCAGCAGCACCTTCTTCTTGTTGAGTTTTTTTTATTCCATAACAAGCCCAATCCATTCATACCTGACATTGTTGCTACTCACAGAAATATCGTATTAATAGTTTACGTCAAAGCCATTTAATGTTGCTAAGATAAAACAAATTATCTTTTAGTTGGTGGTTTAATAGGAATGAAAAGGCATATAGAGCCAAGCAAAGACTCAGTGCTGGAAGTCCTTCTCTGTGAATTTTTACAGATAACTCAGTGGGCCCATGCAATCTGTAAGGTAATTTAATGCAGTCAGAAAACTTTAGTGAGTTGCAGTACTAGTCTTCAGATAGTGCATCTGTCCCTGTTTATGTTTTGCATGAAGACTAAAGATTGATGGTTGACATGCTAGAACTAGTAGAAGGCACCTGGAGGCCTTTGAAAGAGACTAAAACCTTCCTTTTAACATATGAACCTATGTATCACATTCCAAAAGTGTGTCAAGAAATAAAATTTATATATGCAGTCTTTGTAGGCTACTAAATTGATTCCTGATTCAAAGAACTCCTCTGAGAATTTTGCAATTTGTTTGTTTATTTATTTTTTTATTTTGTACTTGTTTGGTTTTATCTGGATATTACTGTTTCATCCTGCATCTAAAAAACAGGATTGGTGGATTGAAGAATGGGTGTGCCTTCCACTTGTGTGATATAGAAGGAATACCAGGCAGATTACTTGCGCTCACTACTTGCCTAATAAATCCTCTGGATGACAACAGCTGTTCATGGGGGTCACTATATGAGTTGAAATATGACTCGACGCCAGTTGCTGTTACTTTTTTTTTCCAACTTACCCCAAAATCTCAGTGTAGTTATTCATTATCACAATTTCTTACCTTCCTGGTTTTACATATGATTATTACATTTGTTGAGGAGGATGGCAGACAGATCAAACTGGACTTATTTTAGCCACAGACCAAGAGAGGACACAATGGCAAAAAATACAAGTATATATGCAATATAAGAGGCACATGTGAAGGTTATAACAATAAGGAATGCAAAATTGTTATATGTTGGAAATGCAAAGAAATTTAAATAAAACATATATACAGCCATATGAATCTGAAATGTATGTAGTGGAGATGCATTTAAGTAATAGGTAATTCTTTATTACATAACAATGTACAGCAAGCTAAAAAAATGTTGAGTTGATAGAATTAGATCGTAGCCATTACTAAGATACAAATATTAGTGAATATTTTATTCTAACATTGTGGACTGTATGTTAACTTAGAATCCCTTTAAAAAGTGCAAAATGCATAGCAAATGTAGCAGTGACATTATTAATGGGAATAAATGAAAACCAAGGACACTAAGAAATTTGATGAGAACTACAATGGGAGTTTAAGAGCCATACCACCTTATCTAACCACAGGAATGGATATATTCTGTCTAGTTTCACTGTGTTTGGCATGAACAGTCCAGAAGAAAATTCCTCACAACTACAGGAGGTAAGCAACAGATTATTAGATTAGGGCGAGGTGGGTATATTTGTATTTACTTATTTACACTGTCAGGATGACAAATTACTTTGCAACTCTATGCACAGTTCATTTTTCAATCATGTTAGTAGCCATCAAGGCTATTTAATACTCCACCACCACACATACGCAGAATGTGTCAGGTCTTCATATGCCAGGGAATAAAAATAAAATTGGATTTTGAAGAAGTTCTAGACCTTTCTTATTATTGTGGGCAGATACAGAAAATTAATCAAGTTATGCAACATAAACTCAGTCCAATCTTGTCCTGATTAATTTAATCACAAAAGGCAGATTTTACTTAGAAGAAATCTTCAAGGACCTTGCATAGCATCATTTATGACTAATACAGAGATGAACACACATCAAAGGAAAACTTGTTGTTGCACTTATGTACATGGATATAAATTGTATATATATATATATATATATATATATATATATATATATATATATATATATAGATATATATAAATATACATATATGTATATAGTGTGTGTGTGTGTGTGTATGTGTGCGTTTCCCAGCATACAATGGTCAACATATATATAGATCTTTGACAGATGTGTGAGATCAATAGTCTTCGGTGTAGGTGGATATGCCTTCTCCCCAGATATTGTGTGATCTCAGAGTTAGTGTATATAATTGACATGGGGTGTAGTGGCACAGTGAATCATTACCCCCCCCCCCAAAAAAAAACATTATTTTCTTTTACTGAGGATTAGCCTCACTACATGCTTTGTATTGTGTCATTTGCAATAATTCATATATCTTTTTATATATTTTGCACACCTTTATATATATATATATATATATATATATATATATATATATATATATATAGCTCTACTTTGTTTCATTGAATCTCATTTGACTGAATTTCATTTCACCCGACCACTTCACTGAAAACTCAAATTACTGAAAATTCATTTCACTGAATCTCATTTTACAGAACTGTAGTTAGTATATATGGCACTATGTAGAGTACTGTAAGGCAAGTAAAATGTATATGCCCTTTTTCCCACTGTAGTGCAGTTCTGGAGTTAGTATATATAGTTAGGGGGGCTGTGGAGTACATATTGTCATCTAGAGAGAGTTAGTCATAGGTGTTGCAACTATGCATGTGTATTGTTTAAAATGTTTTGTTTTGAAGTTTTTGGTAAAATACAATATAAAACAAACAAGGTGGGAGGCTACTCTACACAGTGCCATGTATACTAAGTTCAGTTCAGTGAAATGAGTTTTCAGTAATTGATTAAATGAAAGTCAGTGAAATGAGATTCAACAAAACAAAGTAGACCCATATATATATATATATATATATATATATAGATATATATATATATATATAGATATATATATATATATATATATATATATATATATATATATATATATATATATATATATATATATATATATATATATATATATATATATATATATATATATATATAATGTATATATATATATATATATATAGTTATATATATATAATCCCTATATTGCATTATGCTCAAAATACTACTATGCAATTAACAAAAGTAGGAGCAACCTATATCCCAGCTAAATTAACATGCTTCTGGGAAACATGTTGTCAAGCTCATGAAATTATACCATGCTAGATATAACAGCAGAAAACTTTACACTGTGCACTTTGAATTTATATTAAGCCTAGTTTTTATGGCTTTATGTTCCTTTAAGGCTGCAACATCAGATATTTAGTACTGTACTGTTTACTATCACCACCTATCAACTACCAAAAATATTAGAAACTTTGACCAGCAAAATTTTAATGAAATGCTAAAACACACTAACTGGAACTCACTTAAAACACTACCACTAGAAGATGTCGTTGAATACTTCAAAAATGTATTTCTAAATAGCCTTAACAGCCTAGCCCCTGTCCACATAACAAGAGTAAAAACTACCCATGCTCCCTGGCTAACAAAAAATTATCAAACAACTTCTAGAAGATGTCATTGAATACTTCAGCATTGTATTTCTAAATACCATCAACAACCTATCCCCTCTCCACACAACAAGAGTAAAGACTACCCATGCTCCCTGGCTAACAAAAAAAATATCAAATGACTTCTGAAGGATAGAGATAAAGCATGGAAGGAATGGCATTATAACAAATCTGATGTCAACCTAATCAAATATAAACAGCTACAAAACAAAGCAAAAAAAAACAATGAACTTAGATAAAAAACACAATTTTCCAATCAATTGGCAAACCACAAAAACAACCCAAAACAATTTGGGAAACACATCTCAAACCTGCTTACCCCAGGCTCTAAACAAACTCCATCACCATACCCTAACAAAACCCCTTCAGAGATAGCAAACCTGTTTAACTCTCACTTTATAAACAGCATCAGCAAACTGTTAACAAATCCCACCTCCACAACTACCTCAAGCTCCATCTCTAATCCCCCTCCACCCTTAGCTCAAGACTCCTGCACAAACAAAAAAAAACCTTCACCTTTCCAACAAACTAGTACTACATCTTCTTTCCCCTTTTCTCTTAAACCTGTCCCTACCTCTCTCATTCAAAAACTAAAACCATGCTCCCTCTTTTCTAACACCCTCCCCCTGAATACTTAAAACTTGCTGCAGATGCCATAGCATATCCTGTCACGATCCTTATAAATTACTGCATAGCAGAGTCGAATGTACCAAATCTCTGGAAAAATCTATCACCAACCCTTTTCATAAAGGGGGTAACTCTAATGAATTATCCAATTATCGACCAATCTCCACCTTCTCTTCTCTTTCCAAACTCCTGGAAAAATACATACATAAGCAACTGTTGTACCACCTCATTAAAAACAAACTAATTACCCTTACCCAACATGGTTTTCACCCATCACATGGCACCACTACTGCCTAATCTCCTTCATGGACACTGTGTCCAAATCCATTGACTCTGGTAATATCACTTCTGTCTTACTATTAGACATGTCAAAGGCATTTGACACAGTGTCCCGCAACAAACCTCTTCATCAGTTATCCATTATAGGCTGCACCTTACCATCTCTCCAGTGGTTTGCTAGCTACCTATACAAACGCCAGCAGTGTGTCATATGTCAAAATAAACTATCCCAAGACCAACCAACATATCTGGGGTACCACAAAGGTCCATACTTGGACCCTTACTCTTCAATGTTTTCACCAACAACCTTCACACCTCAGCACCCCTTAGCTCCATTATCCAGTACGCCGATGACAATACCATCATTTCCTCCTCCAGTAACATAAACAACTCCAGCAACTCACCCAAGCCACCTTCACATCAATAGAGACATGGCTGAGAGAAGCCCAGCTACATTTAAATCCTAAAAAAACAAAACTCCTGTTTTTCTCAACAAAACCAATCTCATCTGACTTTAAAATATTCTCACAGGATAACACAGAAATTGAAACCATTCCCACAACTAAACTTCTAGGTGTAACCATAGATAAACTAACTTATGAACACAACATCTGCAATAGCATTAACAAACACACATCAAACTAGGAACACTCTATAGACAAAAAACTTTCTTGGATAGCTCTACCAGACAAAACTCACAAACACCTATTTGTTTCTCCCACTCTTACATGCCGACCAGTTATACACCAATTTACAATCTTCTCTTAAAAACAAGCTCCAATCCTGCTACTATAAAATTGCCAAATTTGCCACGTTACCCCTACCATTCCCACCACTGTCTAGCTCTGAAACAACTAAATTGGCTTAGATTCAAAAAACACCTCAGCCTAGTACAGCTGTCTTCTGCACATGAAATGATATACCTCTGGACTAGAACACTGAATACCATGACAGAAGCTAAGTGTCTTAGTCCTCTGAGCCAGAGAAGCTGCTTAAATGTGTATACTGAGCCAGGCAGGAGTCAAACCTACAGTCCTCTGATCTGTAGTCAGACATGTTATCCATTGTGCCACTGGTCCCGCTATATATACACCTGATAGCTGCATAGTCCTCAAATCTGTCCTAAAACTCTACATACCTTCAAGAGCACTCTGCTCTGAAAACACACAGCTCCTAACCACCTACATTCCAAACAAAAGAGTTGTACAGTGCTTATACTCTCATGCCACCACCAAGCTCTTGAACTCTCTGCCAGTAGACATTACTACCATTGAGAGCATTAAAACTTGAAAAACACCCTAAAAAAACATTTTCTCTGTCATCAGACATGCCCCTGCTCCTTCCCTAACAGGTGAACTCCTTCCACTTTCTTAAGGCTTTCCTTTCTATCCCTAAAACATGAATTTCATCTACTAACTACTAGCATATGGAATAAGAGACTTTACATATTAACTTTCCCATCCTTCTAAGCATCTACTTGTATCTAATGTTCTGATCCTCACTCTTTAACTTGCTCCTACCTGATGTATAAAAAAAAGTTTACTATCTACCACTTTAATTTAGTACATGTTTTATTATTGTATCTACCTCTATGTACTTATTTAGTATTTGTTTACTGTTAATGTGCGCTTTAATACCTGCTGTTATGCTGTTCATATACAATGTCTAAGCATTCATGTATCATTTGGAACTTTTCTGCATGGTACTCTGCTCAAAATGGATTTCTGAACAAGTCAGCCTTTCTCAGTAAACAAATGTTAAATAAAATAAATAAATAAAAACTGATGGAGGACAACATTTTTATTTCATTACTCTTTTACTACTATTCTTTTTGGTTGTGGCTTTATAGGCTTTTAAAGCTTTTTGACTTGTCTTTCTCTCATGGGGTCTTTTTTGTTTTGTTCTTATGTTGTTATACCTTTTTATTTTCATATTATGTTCTTTAGTTTTCATTAAAGGAAAACTCCACCTTAGAACTCAAGAAATGTATTTTTTCCATTGCATCTTTGCTTTCAGAGCTATATTAATGCATTAAAATGACTTCTTATAAAATCTCAATATTTTTAGACAAAATGTCCAACACTGGGCCTGGCATATTAATGTGATCCTGTTTTAGTGCTTTCTTTTCCCCTTCCCAGAATCCACTGCAAGTCCTTAAAGAAGTGATAATCTTAGTCCATTAAAATACGTCAACAGTGTGAGTCACAAGCTTCTTATATACCTACTATATCAGGAATTCTTTCATTTTTTTCCTGAATTATTATCATATACATGTCTCTAAGAGCCTGTTATAAGCCATTAAGAGCAATTTTACAGCTCTAACCAAAGAAAGTAGCTAAATTCTGGGCTTTTGTTAAGGATTGCCATTTTGTAGTTTGATGCTATGAGCACTCTCAGACCTTCCCTTACTTTCTTCTTGAGGTGTCACATTAATCCAAGAGAAGTTAATACTTCAAATGGCTTGTTCTGCCACTCATTAGTGTCTGTAGCACTAGAAATTTTTATTTTGATATCCTGAATGTTGGAGTAATGTGCTAATATGCTTGCTATTTTTACTGCAAAGTATTTTACAGACCCAGTGCCACAAAAAAAAAAGTACAACTATCTATTCTTGATTTTTTGTTAGGATATTTTTTAAACTGAGGCACAAATGCCTTCATACATTACATTTCCCATGTTTATCATATTGCTACATCTTGAATTATATTGCAGCAAGCTGACCAGTTAATCAAGACCATGATCCTTCAGCCTGACATCTGTAGTTCTATAAGTCTAGCACTTTCCATAACTCTGCTGCGTTTACAGAGCATACACATATAATTGGATCACTATATAAAATATATAGTCAGCTATTAGGCTCGCCATCTGTTTTAGATGCTTAAAATCAGATGGTCTTACTGAAATCTGAGAATACGCAGGACAAACCATGTCATCATCAAATGAAAAATATTTATTTTTATTTTTTTATTTTAATCTTTTTACCAAGATAAAGATTCTGTAATGTGCAGTTTCACTTGTTATAATACTTTATATGATATTATGATGCCTTAAATATAGTATCAAAGATTTATGTTACATTTAGAGAAAAGCCAGAAAGTATCTCTCTCTCTCTCTCTATATATATATATATATATATGTAAATATATATATATTTATATATATATATATATATGTGTGTGTGTGTGTGTGTGTGTGTGGTGTGTGTGTGTGTGTGTGTGTTTTCTTTTCTTTTTATAAAGTGCAAGCATGTTTTGGTACCTACAAAATAGTGGAACAATATTTTAGGGGAGGAAAGCAGCCCAGGGTTGAAGTTAAACTGAGAAGGTGGAATTTTTCATTTGACTTGTTTCTTCTCTTGTTGTTCCGACATAATTATCAACTCCTCTTTATATCTATTCTTATTATTAATGTGTGGTAATTGTTGTTGTGATTGGTGGTGCTGCGGTAGCATTGTCGCCTCACAGTAAGACGCTGTCTGGTTCGATTCTCAGCTAAAGCATCTTCTGCGTGGAGACGTGTGAATGGGCATACCTTCATTGAAGGCTGTGCGTCAGGGCTGATAACTCGGTACGTAAAAATCAACTACCAATCATTAGCGGACTGGAGTTCCGCTGTGGTGACCCCTAACCGGGAAAAGCCGAAAGACACAACAACAACAGTTGTTGTTGTGATTCCACATTCCCTTTTCTTTCTTCTTAAGCACAGCATCAGTCAGATTTTTCTAATACCCTTCTGATTTACAGCATAGTAATATATTTATGACTGGTTAGCTATCTCTTCACAGACACTCAAGATGGATTAATGCATGGTGTTTTCCAACTGGCTGAATTAGAAGCTGTAGCCCACCTATAATTGGTTAACCTGCTTTATGTCTCCATTAGTGAAATTAGACCAAAGACTGACCTTTCTTCCTTACGTTTCGTGGCAATGAATAAGCACTTTAATCTCTAGTTAAGACTTCATTAGGTCTTATGAAAAAAGATACTATATGGCCTTGCATTTAAATCTTTTAGTTTGTTGTAACAACAGAAACCAATGTACAGTATGTGAATGGACACATGCAAAGTGATTAAATAAATTAGCCTTAAAAACAAACTAGATCACAACAGAGTTTAATTAACAATAGATAAAACCATCATACTAGGTAATACATATTTAGGGAGTGATTCGATTGGTCTGACATAAAGTCCCAACCACAAAAGAACATTTGAGCCCAACCAAGATTAGGTCAGCATTACTGGAGTTTATGCAAAAGTTACTTATGAGCTCTCAGTTAGGACAGCCTGCGTTTTATCCCCCATTCTTATGCACACACTTCTTTTATCCCTATGTGAAACACTCTGCCCTAACCTGTGTAAATATTATAAATAGATGCTAATGCAGTGCTGTATTGGCAGAAATACAGTGACATATGAATGACAGTGAGATCACTGCAATCTCATTAACTAGTCCTTCTTACCTGTATTAGGATGTACTTTCTTTCAGATCTGGCTAATTGTATGTATATCGGTCCTGGTTTTGTCCTGTGTATGCGATTGTTGCCTATCCTTATTATTACTACAACTGTTGCAGCAGATCACTACACAAATTAACAAAATAAATAAATAAAATGGACAATTAAACTATACAAAGAAAGCTGTCTGACAAGTAGCCAGACATGGCATACTTTGTTGGCAGGTTACTGACTAACCTTGAATTTCCTAGGCTGAAAAAAAAAAGAAAGATATCTCATTTCCTTGAGTAAGACTGTACAACCAAGACCCTGACAACTGAGTCATCTTATCTGATGAACACACCATGACCCACAGATTGGGGTACCTCCAGTTAAAATGTTAGCATTGTGCTTTGTGCATCCTCCCCTTTCAGTCCACAGTGAGCTGCCTATGCCACACCACAAAGCACAGAATCCCACCACTAAGGTAACTGTGGGTACAGCTCTTTCCTCACTCTGTAGTCATCCACCAACTGTGCATATACAAGTGAGTGCCTTTAATTTCTGCTGGTGCACCCACACTGAGATCACAGCTAACCAAGGACATAGGTTCATAGGTAGGTACTAGGCTATCAGCCCAAGGGCCTAAGTAAGCCTAGCCAACAAGGTTTCCTGGCTTACGCCACCCAAGAAAATTAATTTCCTGTTCCCCTGTTGAGCAGAGCAACAGAAGTGATCCCCGGGGTGTATTTCTTATTTCCCATCCACTCATCAAGATTTTTCTTGAAGAGTACTAATGAAGAACTTTGCTTGACATAGATGGGTAGCTTGCTCCAGAGTATAGGAAGTCTCTGGGACAGGAATCTATCCCTCCAGCATGTCCTGTTTATTGTGGTTACAAGGTTTAGGCCCCTAGAGCGTGTAGCTCAGAGGGATTAGAATTTCTTTAGGTGTAGCATGTCCAACAGCTCTGGGTTTAACATAGCTTTATATGTTAGGCAGGGATCTCTTCAGAGTAGATGATATGCTACAGTAGATGGCCTTACTAACTGGTTGATCTTATGTATCTCGCAATGCATAAAGTAATCAATCCTGCTGATTATGTATAAGACATCAGTATGGGTGCCAGTCAATCTCTTGTTGATAAATGCAAAAGACAATACCTTGCAAGCCCATTTGTACACATCAGCAGACATGCTAACATTAGCTTGCATGTTTTGCACTCTGTCATTTCAGTTTTTGTACTGTTGTTTAGTCACAAATGCATACTCTCACCTGTTCTTGATTTTGCAGAACATCCCATATTTTGACTAACAGTTTTTCCTTCTCCTTCAAAAAATTTTTGATTTTATGGCAAATTACTGAAAATTATAACCTGGCCTGCAGTGTAGAAAGATAAGTCTACTTAAATTTCCTGATGGCCCCAAAGCACTTTCTGGTTAAGTGACTAGCTTAAGGTCACACAGGATGAAAAGAACACTGAGGGAATCAAACTGTGTACCACAGGAAACAGCTCATTAACAGCACACAGTCTTAATTGTCTGGACTGTCAGGCAACAATGCTAGGACATTGCAGTTTTATACTTTTATTGTTAAAAAAAAGCCTGGATGGTGTATTTTCACACTTCCACAGAAATTCAGCTAAGGTCCCACATCATTTTTCTATTTGTAAAATACCTCCCTGAGATGGGATGGCATACTGTCCATCTTCCACAGAGACTCATCCAAGATCCCCCGTAAATCCCCTATTAGAACAATGCCTCACTGCATGCCCCTAGCCCCCACTATGGATCAAATTTAAGGAACATCCAAGTATGCACTCTTACTCAAGGTTAGGAATGGCCATCCTCAATCACCTGGGTCATTATCAAACACAGGTCACCCTGTATGAATTCAGGGTCTCTATGCCATGATGCTGGCTGAATTGCAATAATATATTTAAAACTTATCCTTGATTGTGCGTCTTTGTCTCTCCATTATTTTTGTCTTTGCTCAGAATTGTATAGCAAAGGAGTTTCAGACATGCACAAATACATTAGTGGTTGTTGTCATATCAGTTTAGGCAACGTTTCACATCTCTTTTGAAAAGACATCTCTGTCTGATCATTCTTAACAAACTGTCACATAATTTTAAGCAACCTTCTACATGTATTTTGAAAATGGACACCACTGTTTAATCACGCTTTAAAAGTAAAAGCCACAGCTTTAATATTTAGCTATTATTTTATTAACTGAGTAATCCCCGGCAATCCTTTCATGGTTGCAAAATTGTTTTCAGCTCTTTGCATTCAAAGTGAGCCTGTGAGAGATGAGCTTGAATATTCACATAAAAAAGCTAAAACACCATATCATGCAATGGCGATATTTTTTCCAAGAAATGTGCCCATGTGGGCCTCTCTTTGCATTATTATTTGTAATACTTAATGTCAACATTTCAGCTGTCATTCCAATTTGAGACTCAGACATTTTCATTCAGTAATTATCACTGATCCTTAAAAGGACAAAATTACTATGCTATGGGGTGCTTTCTTTGTTTTAAATAGTATGCCCAATACTTTATTCATACATCTCCAGGCATAAGGATGTTCTCTAACTTTCTGTGGCTATTTAGGTAATGCATGATGTCTGAGGTGTAATTTCTATTGTGTCATGTTACAAATTAACTTGTCTCACTGGTACTTTTCTAAGACTACAGCCATCATTATGAATGCAGAAACAGTTCCTGCTGCTTTACTAATAAAAGGAATTTCAGTAATTGAAGGCATCCAGGGTATTTCACACCTTTGTGACTGCCTAAATTAGCAAATTTGCTGTAATGATTAATGGGAAAGTTGGCTTTGTATTTTCCTCTGCTTATATTGCATTCTGCATCAAAGGACCATTCAGTTATCAACAAATGGAGACAGTCTGGAGAGCTGCGGGTAGTTGTTGATTTTCAAATAGCTAATCTCTGAAATCTTCAGTGCAGTCAATGCAGTAGAACTTGGAAATGACTTCAGATAATAAACCATTAAAAAGAAAAATTAACATTCCTTTTAAGGACATCCTGTTTGCCTTGATTTTTGCTTTTCTTAGTTTTTTCTTAGTGCCACTGTCATCTATTTTCTTATTGGCGTAATGGCACCTGCAAAGATTCTCTTAGTGGTTTGGAAGCCGATTTGTTGCTGGAAATACATCTGTGTTGACTGAAATAATTGTTTCACAGCAGCTAGCTCCAAATTTGGCCATAATGAGTCTTTGCACATCTAAACACTCTAACCTCATCATTCGTCATCAAACAGAACATTATCGCCATCAATATAGGCACTATGAAATGTTTGATTCTAGCAGCATGCTACCTCCAGAATGACAGTTGTCCTAAATGCTGTCCCAGTCATTTCTTGAAATGCCAAAATTCAAAATGGACTTTATGAATATACTGTAAATATTGTAAACAACTTTGGTTTTACCATTAACTCTGTTTCTAGAACATTTCTCAATACATAAGGAACTGCAACACACATAAAGATCTGCAAAAAGTATGTTTGTTCAGGATTCTTAAAGAAAAAACATTTGATTTTGCAGTTGTTCTTATTTATTGTATGCTTCTTGATTATTCATGTTATTTGCTTTTGTTTCTGTACTTTTGGGCTGTGTCTGAATAGAATCTTTGGACCAGCCCACGTACCCTGTTATCAAATAGCAAATAAATAAATAATCAAATAAATCTACATAAATTAACATGTTGTTATTTCCATCTGTAGTCTCTTTTATTGGTCTGCCTGTGTTAATGTGTACTTGAATCCACCTGTCCTGTACTTTTGTGCTGGCTTTGTCATTCTTTGCAAATGTATGCACAATGGGATATGTTTAAATAGCATATTGCATCAAACTCTCTCGGAGTTGTCTCGCGGAGAAATCCTCCTCAGAATAAATATTCTCACCATTACTCTATTATTTCAGGCTACTGCAGGTTTCTGGACTACAGCTGAACCGTGATGTTCATGAATTTGTATGATAGCACTTACAGTGATATTTGTCTGTTTGTGTGTATGTATGTGTGTATGCATTAATCTAGCTATGTATAAATAGGTCCATAGGTAAGTACTAGACTATTGTCCTTGACAGAACAGTTTAAGACTAGACATGCTTCCTGTTTGTCATCCAGCTGTGTTTTCCCATAGGTCTTTGAACAACCTTGCCATAGCTGTATTTAAATACATCTTATTTGAAGCAGATTATTTTGTTTGGGTCTCTCCTCCAGTATATAGGGGGGTGTCTGTAATATAAGATAGGACATTTAAGCAATGCATCTGTCCAATAGGAGGACAAAGGTCAGTCCTGGAATACATTTTCTATTTCCTTCCACTGGTCCAAATGAGTTAAACAGGAATATGAAAAGGCTTTGTTTCACATATGTGGGGAAACTATTCTACAGTAGTACTATATTCTGTGTTATGTACCTGCCCTTCCAGACCATTCTGCTTACATTGCAAAAGACATTGAGGTCTCTGGACCAAGCATTTCTAGTACCATTTGACTTGCAGATGTGCAGAAGGTCCATTAGTGCTGGGTCTGTGGAAGCCATATAAGCCACGTGTATATCACCTCTTAGTACCTTGATGAGTCAGAGTATTGTGGCAGGCCTTTGAGGCAATCCATGTGGATCATGTGCCTTACGCACACTATTAATTTGGTGAGCAACCTCTGTGGACACTCATCTATCAAAGGGAACATTCTATTTTTTTTTTTTAATTTCTCCAAGTCTTTCGGGTTTCTAATACCATGATGGGAATGGACCCCATTCATAAGTCATAGTATGATTAAAGTTCATGAAATTAGTTTTGTTTCAATCTTTGATGTTAGCCAGAAGTGCTCTTCACAGCACCCACAATGCGCCAAGTAATGACTCCTTCTGCAATTCATATGGAGTTATATGTATCGGTAATATATGTAAGTACGATTGTAAATTCTTTTTTATAAGACCTGTTGCTCCTGCTACTTTTGGAATTGTCTGGGTGGGGATCCTTTTTCCACATTGCTCTCATTTCTGCCTGCAAATCCTGTTGTTTTGTAACTTTGTGTCTCTCTTTACATAAGACACTGTAGTCACTGGGTGTAGCAATTTCAATAATCAATGCTACTTTTGTCTTCTTTTCATGAACTACTATATCTGGTTTTCTCGCATCTAATTTTTGAACTGTTGATAATGGATGATCCCAAGTGATATAAACTTCATCATTTTCTATAATTATTTGTGGCTCATGTTTCCAGTGTTTTTCAGCTATTTCACTAATGTAATAGTTGCACAATCCCCAGTGCAACAGTTTTGCTACATTATTATGCCTTTCAGTATATACTCCTTCTGCCAATAGTTTGTCATATCCAGCAACAAGATGTGCGACTGTTTCCAAATGTGTTCAAAACCTACATTGGTCTGTTTCTCCCACTTGTCTAATTGACTTTGTAAACCAATATGTACGTACTCGACTATCTTGGGCCACCAATATTAACCTTTCATCTTTTAGTTTAAATTCTCCTCTCTTTTACGATTCCTGTGTTCAGTCCTTACCAACATGAGGTTATTGCAAGAGTTTTCTATACTTGCAAATGTATTTATGCATTTTCCATATTTTCTTGCCTTCTCATCTGATACTTCACTTTATATTCTTTCTTTTGTTTTTTGACACATTCATTTGCTGCCTGATTTTTTTCTACTATTGGATTGTTTTTCATTCCTGCTTGACACTGATAATCATTTGCTCAACTAATCACGAAAATCATCTGAGACTTTTTCTCCTCATGTTTTAAAACGCTCACTCCATTTGGGTCTTGTGAGGTCAGTAGATATCTATACAGTCCCTTGACTGCAGCTCTATACATGTAATCAATTTCGAGTTGGCCCATCCCTCCTTCAAAATGGGGAATATATAGTCTTGGTATACACTGACTTTTATAAACTATTTGATGAGCATGACGCATTCTTCTTGCTTTTCTGTCTAATGAATCTAACACCTTTTGAGGTCAGTCAATCACTCCATAACTGTAATTTAGGACAGGAATAGCAAATTGGTTTATAGACTGGACTTTGTTCCTAGATGTCAATGCTATTTTCAGTATTAATTTTAGTGTTCTAAAATATTCCTTACTAAGTTTTATTGGCATTTATTCATGTTTTATTGTTGATCCTTCATCAGTTCCTAAACATTTATACACTCTCTCTCGCTTAAGTTATTTTATATCACATTTCTGTCCCAAACCAATGTTTTCTTAGTGATGCAACTTTCTTACTTTAAAGGTTGCTTTTGCACATTTATCAAGACTAAATGACATTCTTGTATTATGTGAAAAAGTTTTGACCACTCGCAATTGTGCTTTCAACAAAAAGGGGAAAAGGCTAGGTATGCTTGCTACATGAAAGGAGTGGTCTATATAGCTAAGTGTTCTGGGTGCCCAAACTTCTATGTGAGTGCATGTGCCCAAACATGGTTAGTGCCTCTTTGTATGCATATGTGTCTTTGATGTAGCTGATTTTAAATTCAGGTTGCATTGGAAGCTTGTACAAATAGTTCTGCTGCAAAGTTTTGCAGAGGATGTTAATGCAGTTTATGGATGCAATAACCCAACATTTTTTATAGGTTCATTGGAGTTTACTAGGCTAACAGGCCTAGAGCCCTTACAAGCCTAGCAGTATTTATCCCGAGTTGCCCCAATTGTTGGTGGCCAGGTGAGTGAAGTCTGCAGAGGTAAGGGTCTATGGTAGTTAATACTGATGTCCTCTGTCCTGGAGGAACATGGGTACCATCCCAAGAGTGAATTTGTGGTCAGGCGTCCATTGATCTAGGTTGCATTTGAAGAGGGTCACAAAGAGGCTCTGTTTTATGTGAATTGAAAGCTTGCTGTTCAGAAGTGGCAGTCTCTGGGAGACATATCTATCTCTCCAGCATAACCTGTTCATTCAGAGGCTAGGTTAAGACTCCCTGGAGTGAGTGACCCTCCTGCAGTTTGATTTACAAATGTGTAGCACTTCTATCAGGACCTGTTAGAGAGTGCCCTGTAAACCAGGCACAGGTTACCCCTTACCAACGTGTAGGAGACAGAATATGGTGAGAGGGCTTTCAGTCTTTCCGCATAAGACTTGTTTTGTGTACCCTGTAATTTCTTGGTGAGAAAACTATGTGGTCTCTAGAATTGTTGCAGGTGTCTGGTGAGGTACATGCACAAGGGAGCTCTATACTCTATTGGTCTGATGAGGGTCGGGTGTAATGGAATTATAGCATCCTTAGATCTAGATGTGATGCCTTTACTTATAAGATGTGCCACACAGAAGGATTTTCTTACTACTGTGGATACATAGGTTCATAGGTTCATAGGTTTATACTAGGCTATCTGCCCCAAGGCATTTATAAGCCTAGCCCAAATTTTTGTGGCTTACACCACCCCTTATATGAAAAAATACTGTACCCATTAGTTTGTTGTGCTTCTGTCCAGCAGTGACACAGAGATGATTCCCGGGGTAAACCTATGATCTCCCATCCACAGGTCAAGATTTCTCTTGAACAGAGCCAGCGAGGTGCTCTGCCTCACATGGACCGGGACTCTATTCCACAGCATAGGGAGTCTCTGAGTGATAAATCTATCCCTCCAGCACGTCCTATTTATATCCGTGCTAAGGTTTAAGTCACTTGCTCTAGTGGTTTTGGTGGATTTGGATTTTTTGAGGTGGAGCATGTCAATTAACTCTGGGTTGGACATGGCCTTGTATGTCAGGCACATGTCACCTCTGAGCAGACGGTATGCGACTGAATAGAGCTGGAGTTTCTTCAATCTGGCAGCATATGACAGATTTTGGAGTCCCTTTATCCTTTTGGTGAGAAACTTTTGGGGTCTCTCCAATTGCTGCAGATGTCGGGCGAGATACATCCCGAATGGGGCATTGTACTCGATCATTGGTCTGATAAGTGAAGAGTACAGGGGAACAATGACCTTACTAGATCTGGATGTGAATCCCTTCATGATCAGGTGGGCAATGTAGAAGGTCTTTCTAACCACTTTAGCAACGTGAGTGTCAAAAGAAAGGCCACTGTCAACCTGGGTCCCCAGGTCCCTGATAGCCTCTTCTGTGCTTAGTGGATTGCCACCTATATGGTAGCTTGGGGTTACCTTGTTTTTCCAAAAGGGTATGACTATACATTTTTTGGCGTTTAACTTCAGGCCATGGCTCTGGCACTACTAATCTGTTTCCGTGAGTCCCTTCTGAAGGATATCCGTGTCCGATGCACTTTCCACTATGGCGCCCAGTTTGCAGTCATCTGCAAACTTTGTAAGCCAAATTCCTCCCATGCTGGCCTGTACTTCTGAGAAGTAGATGCCAAACAATAGGGGGCCAAGAACCGAGCCCTGTGGGACACCACTTGTGACCGGCTTGGAGTCTGACATAGCGCCAGCAACTCTAACCCTGTGGGTTCTGTCCTTAAGCCAATTTGCAACCCATCTTGTGACATATGGGTTTACATTTAAGCTGGTAAGTTTTTCTACAATACCCGAGTGGGGTATTGTGTCGAAAGCCTTTGCAAGAACAAGGTAGGCTGTATGGACTGCCTTTCCCTCATCAATGGCATTGGTGACTGTTTCGAAGAAGTCGACCAAGTTCAAAAGGCATGATCTTCCCTTGACGAAGCCAAACTGGGTCGGGTCAAATGTCTGCAAGTCCCCTATATCTTTTTTTATGAGCTCCATTATGATCCTCTCCATAGCTTTGCAGACTAGACTTGTTAAGCTTATGGGGCGGTAATTACCAGGGTCCGTAGAGGCACCGCCTTTGTGGAGTGGGACCACAGTTACCGTACGCCACTCCTTGGGCATGTATCCTGTGGTAAGGCTGAGATTAAACAGCTGCCTTATGTGCGGGTTTAATTCCTCATTTAGCTCGTGTAGCACACAGCCGGGGACACCATCCGGTCCCATTGATGCTGTGTTTTTAGCTTTAGAGAGAGCAGCTTTCACCTGCGCATTTAAGATGTCTGGGAGGCTACACTCCGCTGGGATAGTTATCTCTCCTTTATTGGGGGAGAGGGGTGAAGTTTGCACTGAACCTGTCTGCCAGTATGTTGGCAATGTCTGTGGGTTCAGTGATTTTTGTATCATTTTGGACTAATTCTGAGCATATCTGGGAGTTTCCACCCAGGTTCCTAACATAGCTGAAAAAGGCCTTATGATTGTCCTTTGAATCCATGGCAATTTTTCTCTCAAAATTGGCCTTAGTTGATTTTATGAGTGCTCGTATTTTTTTACTAATAATGATCAGAGGTGACTTCCCTTTTATGGATTTTGTTCTATCATATAATAGCTTTCTCCTCTTATTGTAAAGTTTGTTAATGGCTGGGGTCCACCAGACTGGACGTTTGCCCTTTGTGGAAAGAGTCTTGGTTTTATTTGGGATTGCCTGATCCATGCAGTCCTGGAGGTGTTCATAGAAGGCATTTGTAAGGGCTTCCACAGCTTGGGTTGTGGTTTCCACTGTCTCAGGGGCCTTGAAGGATACCACACCAGTCTTGAGTAGTGTGAAGTTTGCTTTAGAGAAGTTCTTCACTGTGGTCTTTTTTGTTGGGGGTGGGGGCGGGATGTGGATTTCCAGTGAGATTAGTTTATGATCAGATCTCACCAATGAGGGATATACTTCCGGTGTGGAGCACTTTGTCCCCATGTTTGTGATAATGAGATCTAGTATATTTTCTCCTCTCATGGGAACAGTGACTAGCTGTTCCATGGCATTTGAATTTATGAACTCCAGGAACCGTTGGGCTAGAAAGTTAGGGCTTGAGTAATGTTCCCAGTCTATATTCGGGTAGTTGAAGTCACCCAATATTATGGTGTTTGGAGATACATTTATACCCTCCAGTGTCTTCAGGAAGGCTGTGTGGGGTTCCTGAGTTTGAGAGGGTGGCCTATAGCATGCTACAATTTGTAGAGCAGTTTTGCCTATGGTTAGTTGCACCTGGATGGTTTCCGAAGCTTCATGCGTTGCCACCAACCTGGAGGTGTGGGTATCCTTTATGAATATGGATACACCCTTTCCTTTTGTGGTGTGGTCCGGGTTTTGGGGCCGGAACGCATGATATGAGGTAAAACCTAATAGTGCCGGGGTGCTCTTAGGAGCCTTGAACCAGGTTTCAGTTACAGCACAGACATCGATGTTCTCCATACTGAGAAGGGCCTCGAGTGTGTGCATTTTGAGATTTAGACTTCTGGCATTGAGCAGCATTACCCTCAGTTTCTTTCCATTTTTGTTTTCTAGGGTGGTAGGTTTAGAATTTGAGCCTTGCCTAAAAAGGGCACTATGGGGGTGGCAAGAGCCTTAGCCAATATCCGGAATCCCAGGGGTGACAGGTGCAAGCCGTCCCTTGTGAAGCAGCGTGGCTTGTCAAGCATGTCATCCCAGGCAGACAGACACTGGATCCCCTTTGAATGACACCAGACATTAAGCCAATTGTTAAAGCTGATTATCTTGTCTCTATATTGTGGCATCATTCTTGGTGAAGGAAGGATACTGCTCAGGGTTAGGGTCATACCTGCCTGGGCTACATAATCAGAGAGCTCCTCTATGTCTCTTTTCATGTAGTCCAGGGAGGTATGTCTCAGGTCGTTCACACCAGCATGGACAATGACTGTGTCATATTTGTACTTGCCGTGGAGTGACCCGAGTGCTTGTGTTATGTGGCGGATTCTAGCGCCCAATAGGCAGCTTACTGTGACCCTCTCCTTGTTCAGCCTGGTGAGTGGGACGTCAGTGTGTCTGACTATGGAGTCATCTATGACAAGTATGTTTGGTGTTGTATTTGGCCTTAAGGGCTGTGACTGCTTTGCACACTGCTTTTGTGGTTTATGTGTTGCTTGTGGGGTGTATTGAGGTAGCAGTTGTTTGGGTGTCTGCTTTGGAGGCCTCTGCTGTTTAGGTAAATTTTTACTCAGAGCCTCCGGTTGTTAATTTCAGTTTGCTATCAATGTGAGTACCCAGATCATGTACCATTGGATCTACATCGAGGGGGTGCTGTCTGTAATGTAATTAGCAAGGATGTCAGCTTTCCCAAAGGGAATAATAATGCATTTTTTTTGCATTCAGCTTTTATCTATCGCTTTGACACCAATCATTTTTCTGGGTTAACCCTGTCTGCAGTATATTAACATCATTGGATTACCCAATGATTGATCACAATTTGCAATCATCTGCAAATTTGATCAGCTACAGCCCATTCAAGTTTGCCTGAACTTCTAAGAAATAAATTCCGAACAGTAAGGGGCCCAGCAGAAAACTCTGTGGTATGCCACTGGTCACTTGTCCTTTGCTAGAGGTAAAGTCACCCTTTTTGACAGTATGTGTCCTGTCAGTGAGCCAATTGCCTACCCATCTGGTAATGCAGGGATTAATTCACAACTGGGAGAGTTTTTCTATAATACCTGAGTGAGGGATTGCATCAAATGCCTTGGCTAGGTCAAGATAGGTGGTATGTACTGACTTTCCCTTGTCCAGGGCCTTGGTAACTTTATCAAAGAAGTCAACCATGTTTAACAGGCATGATTTACCTTTAACAAATCTGAACTGGGTTTGTTCCAGAGTTTGGAGATTACCTATGTCCTTGTTAGTAAGGAATATAATGATTCTTTCCATGGCCTTGCAGATAAGGCTAGTCAAACTTATGGGCCTATAATTCCCAGGGTCAGTTGATGGTCCCCATTTGTGCAGAGACATTACTGTTGCTACCCTCCATTCCATTGGAACACAGCCAGTTCACAGGCTGTGGTTAAATAGGGATCCAAGTAGGTCTGCTAGGTCATGCTTTAAGTTGTTCAAAAGGCAACCTGTGATGTTGTCTGGTCCCACTGACATTATATTTTTGTCCTTGGAGAGTGCTGAGATGACCTGCTCTCTTGAGATAACAGGCCGAGGAATGGTACCAGGTATACTTTTTGGGATGACTGGAGGGACAGGGGGGTGATGTTTGTTCCAAATCTGTCAGCTAGCAAATTGGCTATTACTTCCAGGTGAGTATGGGTGGTGCCACCCAGAGCCAGCTCATTGCATAACAGGGTATTCCGTTTTAGATTTTGGACATAGTTAAAGAATGCCTTATGATTATCCTTAGCTAGGGAGGCTATTTTTGCTTTGTAATTAGCTTTGGAAGACTTGACAAGATCTGTAATTTGTTTGTTTTAGCTAGAGAGGGATTTCTTCATCTGTTGAGCCAGTTCCCGCTTGTTTTTTGGACATTAGTTTCCTTCTCTTGTTATCTAGTCTGATTCTACTAGGGGTCCACCAGGGTGTATTGTTTATTCGGCAAGACCTGGTTTTAATCTGGTCAGGTACAGCTGATTCTATACAACTGCTTAAGTAGTTATACAGGGCTCTGGTGTAGACCTCTGCACAAGAGTACGTGTTTTCTGTGTTCGAGGGGGCTTTGAAAGTTTTCATACCATCAAGTAGTAGGAAGTAATTTGTCTTTCAAAAATTCTTAAACATTTGTGAGATTGACAGGGTATCTGGTCTTATAATCACATTGAACTAGACTGATTTATTGTCCAATCTTACCAGGGAGGACATCACCTGGGGGGGGGGGGGGGGGTTGCAGAGTGCAAGGCTCTCCCGTGTGAGTACTATGTCCAAGACATTTGAGCCTCTTGTCGGTGTGCTGACTAACTGTTCTAGAGTAATTGCATTGACAAAGTCATGAACCTCTGAGCCATCTTGTCTGTGGTCATGTATGTTTCACAGTTGATGGAAGCATAATTAAAATCACCCATGAGGAAGGTGTTGGGCAGTATGTCAAGTGACTCCAATAAGTCTAGATATGTAATATGCCTTTCCTGGTTCATAGCAGGGGACCTATAACTAGCTATGATGTGGTAGGGGACTTTGCCAATAGCTAATTGTACATGGTATAGCTCAAGAAAGTCATACTGTTTGACCAGTCTAGAGGTGTACTTATCCTTAATGAAGATGGATATTCCTCCTCCTTTGGTTCTTTCTTGCTCAGTTTGTAGACTGAATGTCATTGCAGCCCTGCACAGCCGGAGAACTTTCAGTGCCTTTGACGCATGTCTTGGTGACTTCACAGATGTCAGCATCTTTCAAAGTAAGGAGTGCTTCAAGAGGGGTTCCTATTATGTTAATGAAATCATGAAACATTGAACACTACAAGATCTAACTTGTATGTTCGATGTTCCATAATTTCAAAAATGTAAAAAAAAAAAACAAAAAACAAAAAACAAACAACATACATTAACTGTTATAAAAAGGGGGAAGCCGCCCTGCTCCTCCCACCCCCCCCCACTCTTTAAATATACCAACTCTGAGATTGCACTACAATGCGGTTACTGCACTGTAGTGAAATCTCAGAGTTGGTATATTTAAAGAGCTGGGGGGGGGGTGCAGGGGCGCTTGCCCCCGTGCTTACAACAGTTATAATCCTTTTGATTTTTTTTTTTTAAGTTGGAATTGCTGAAACATCGATAAACTGTGTTCGATGTTTACAGTTTCAAAGTTTCAGCAATTCGATAAGGTAATAGGAACCCCTTCCATGGAGTGCAGTTTCTTATTTAGACTCCTAGCATTAAGCAGCAGTACCTTGAGTTTATCTAGAGAGGATTATGTTATGTTGGGAGGTTGGTTATTTTGACACTGCCTAAAACAGGCACAACAGGGGTGGCTAATGCCTTTGCCAGTATCCAAAAGCCTAGAGGAGACAGATGCAGATCATCTCTGGCAAAGCAACATGGCCTATCAGTCATGACTTCCTAGGCTGACAGATATCAGATCCCCTTGGACAGACACCAGAAGCTAAGCCAATCGTTAAAGTCAATAATTTCTTGTTTGTATGATGGCATCATCATTGGAGAAGGTAAAATGCTGCTTAAAGCTGGGTTTACACCTGCCTGTGACACATAGCCTGTGAGCTCAGTCATGTCTCTAATCATATAGTTCAGTAAGGTACATCTCAATTTATTCACCACTACATGGACTATTACTGAGTCATACTGGTATTTGTGTTTGAGTGATCTTAGTGCTTGAATGACTTGATGGATCCTGACACTTGACAGGCAGTTAACAATAACATGCTCCTTATCCAGCCTGGTGAGCAGAATATCCATGTGTTTCACAACAAAGTCACCTATGACAAATACATTAGGTTGTGTGGTGTTACAACTTATGGGCTTATTTGTTGACACACTGATGTGTGTGTGTTCTTATGTGTTGTTGTTTTTTGCATTGTTATGTGTATAAGTGGTTTCCTTTTGGGAGGCCTCTGATCTTTTGGTAAGCTACTAGTAAGTACCTCTGCATATGTGGGTTTATGTGTTATGTCCTTATTTAGTGTGGAAAGTGTGTGTGTGTTGACAACCTGTTTGGCATTCAATTTGTCCTTTTATGAGAGTCTTGCCAATAATTTCATAGTGTGACTACCTCTCTCACATAAAGTATTAATTTGTTTCAAGAGTAAGTGGTTGACAGTAAACAGGAGACAATTGCTATATTGCCTCAGGATGCCCATGTCTATCAGGCTGGCCAGACAGATGATGGGAAACTGTCTGTCCATGATAGGAGGCTCTTACTGTATTTTTTATTAGGGAAGGGAATGGGCTAATTTGACCGGACTGTGCTGGTAGTGCCAAGACTACAAGAGGGAGGCTAAGGTTCATCAATAAGGCAGCTCTGCTTAGTGTGCAACTGAGTTGCTCCTAGAGCAGCAGAAAAGCTTGGAAGGGTTTCATTGACAGCTGTTTAAGGAAGACTCAGCTTCTAGGCTTTTGCGTCTATACAGGGCAGTGCTAACCACCACTGTGCAAACAGCAGCACCATGCAAACATGAGGCTTAAATATGACTAAAGAGAAACAAGTTTTAAGCTAACTACCAATCAGGAAAGCACACAATAAGCCTCCCACCAGCAATCTCCAACTTAGACAGGTTAGATCAACATACTTCTGCCACAAGGGTGAAGAAAACACTTCTTAATGTACAATAGCTGGTTGGAGCACAAGTGTAACAAGATCACACAAACTACCTACAACAGCCCTACAACTAGCAAATACAATGTAATACAGTGCAGTTAACTACTTAAAGCAGCTGTAGACAGTATATTTTTTTGAAAACTGCTAAAGTACAGTCACAGTATATAACAGAAGTGCTTCACAGCTCAGGTGGACCAGGTAAACACCTACTGCCACTAGATGAATAATTCCAGTCCTCCTAATGTAAAAGCACAGTAAAGGTGTATAAAGAGTGAAATGCTACCAAAAACAAACTTAAAAAATACAAAATGCTACCACAGACAACTTAAAGATGCAGATACAGCAGTACACTTTAAACAGCTTATAAAAGTGTGATTAATCAGTAAAAGTTCTCCACCTTGTATAAATGAAGGAAGGGCCACTCAATTGTATAGAATTTTTAAAGGCACTAAAAACAGGATACACTGATTAATAAGCCTTCAAATGCATAAAACTTCATGTAGAAATCCCCATCCTAAACAGACCAGGCTACCTCCTAGTGCACTAGATGGAAAATTCACTGACCTCTTGATGTAAAAACTAGTTATTCTGTATGTTTTAATTTACTTCTATTCTTTTATGTGTCCATACACATCCTCCAGACTTATATATGCTAACTCTGTGATAGCACAGCTATGAAGGCAAGAGAAATGGCCACATACAGTGAATCACTGCCACTACCATACTAATAGAATATGCACTGGACATTATGACACCACACCCACACTACATCACAACTGCAGATCTCACAAACCAGACATAGTGCTGAATATATTTGGTATTATCAATTAAAACATTCTTAATAACAGAATATTATGATAACATACACACTCAATAATATGTAAGTATTCAGTGCTGGCATTCTCTGACAGTTAGCACAGAGAATTGTAACTTTTTGCAGAAGATTGAAGGAGTGAGCTGTCAATGAATTCATCCTGCATTCTGGAGTTTGATTCCCTTAGCCTCCATTTTCCTACTGTGTGACTTTGAGTAAGTAATTTAACTAGAAAGTGCACCGAGGCACCTGTGCCCAATGGGCTTACCCAGTGTCACTTTTCTGCTAGTACACGAGTAAACGAGTCTTCATGGGTTCTGTTTAAGCAGCTTCATTCTATACAAACACATTACTGTAGAGAGTATTGACTATGACAAAGTAAATTGTATACAAATTAACTGCTGTGGTCATACATGCTCACTCACTGGCTGCTTCTACAAAATGGCACTAGGGATTGCACATCTGGAATTTATATGTACACGCACAGCCTCACATGCTTCTTAAAGACATAGCACACACACGTTACACTCTGATCTACATCTTCTCTCTCTGAGAAATAGATCATGCAATTTGTCATGAGATTATTCAGCATGCAGAAATCACAGATAATCTAAAGGCATGCATTATACAATACTAAGTACACACACACACACACACACACACGTAAATATATATATATATATATATATATATATATATATATATATATATATATATGTATATATAGGTTCACTTCTAAATTTTGAAATCCCAAATCTCGAGTTTAAGAACATCGAGTTCGGGATCTCGAGATTTTGGACTCTTGAAATAGAGAACCCTTCCCCGAAACACCACTAAACAAAAAAAAAAAGCACAAGTGTATGCAGGGGGGGGGCTTGTCCACCCTACTTAAATATACCAACTCACACCCACACCCCCCTACTTAAATATACCAACTCCGAGATCACACTACAGGGAGGACAAGGGAAATCTCCCAGTCCGCGCTGTATGCCGATCTCTGTTCAGGATTTTGAAGTATTGAAACTGTGAACATACGATCTTCGATTATACGGGATTCGTAGTTTTGAACTTCGAAATTCTGAATGTAACCCATATATATATATATATATATATATATATATATATATATATATATATGGATCCCATTCATTTAGTTGAATTACATTTGGTCGAAAATGATTTCAGTCAGCAGACTTTACTGAAAGCTCATTTGGTTGAATGTCATTTAGTTGAAAATATAGCCCCTGCCCCACTGCAGTGCGATCCTGGAGTGAGAATATTAAGTAAGGGGGGCTGTGGGGGGCACAGCTCCCCACAATGGTGGGTGTGGGAGGCATAGCCCCCACATGATGCAAATAGCTTTTACTGAAAATGTATATATTAACCTATTTTAAATGGATACACAGTAAATACAGTACAATTATGTGTGGGGGGGCATGCCCTCCACACCCCCCTTACTTAATATTCTTACTCCAGAGTCACACTGCAGTGAGGCAGGGGCTATATTTCATTTCTGACTAAATGAAATTCGAGCATTACACCCTCACAAACTCCCCTTGAGTACCTTGTTCCCCATTGGCCCTTTTTTTCAATTATAAAGGAATTCCCAATACTCTTCTAGCATGTCCAAAGGTCAGTAGTCAATCAACTCCCCGGTCCAGCTGGTGACTCTGGGAATCTTGAGGCAATGTTACAACTGCCTCGTACACAGACAACCCTCTCCTCCTCCCAACAAATTCCAACACATGTGAGAGATGCAACCATATAGTCAAACTGGAGGCTAAGCTCTCTCAACTCAGTACTGGCGTAACCAGTCAGGAGGAGAAGGAAACCACACTCACTACAATTCCAGTCTCACATAGACCTACCCCGACAACAAACCAAACACATAAACACACAAAAACATACTCGGAGGCTCTAAATAAAAATCTGCCTAAGCAGCAGAGACCTCCAAAGCAGACACCCAAGCAACCGCTACCCCAAAACAAAACAGGTACAACACATAGCTCACAAAGCCAGTGTGCCGAACAGTCACAGCCCTTAAGGCTAAACAACACACCTGATACACTTGTAATAGGTGACTCTATCGTCAGGCACACTGATGTCCCGCTCACTAGGCTGAACAAGGAGAAGGTCACGGTGAGCTGCCTGTCAGGCGCTAGGATCCGCCACATAACACAAGCACTCAGGTCACTCCAAGGCAAGTACACATATGACTCAGTCATTGTCCATGCTGGTGTGAATGACCTGAGACGTACCTCCCTGGACTACATGAAAAGAGACATAGAGGAGCTCTCTGAGCATGTAGCCCAGGCCGGTATGACCCTGACCTTGAGTAGCATCTTACCCTCACCAAGAATGATGCCACAATATGAAGACAAGATGATCAATTTCAACAATTGGCTTAAGTGTTGGTGTCATTCAAAGGGGATCCAATGCCTGTCAGCCTGGGATGACATGCTCGACAAGCCACGATGCTTCACTAGGGACGGCTTGCACCTGTCACCCCTGGGATTTCGGATATTGGCAAAGGCTCTTGCTACCTCCATAGTGCCTTTTTTAGGCAAGGCTCAAAAGACAAACCCACCTCCATAGGTATCACAAGGGATGAGAAACTAAGAGTAATGCTACTCAACACCAGAAGTCTAAACCTCAAGATGCATGCACTCGAAACTCTCCTTAGCATGGAGAACATCGATATCTGTGCAGTAACAGAAACCTGGTTCAAGGCTCCCGAGAGCACCCCAGCACTACCAGGTTATACCTCATACCATGCTTTTCGGCCCCAAAACTTGGACCGAACCACAAAAGGAGGGGGAGTATCAATATTTGTCAAAGATACCCACACCTCCAGGTTGGTGGCACAGCACAAAGCATCAGAGACTATCCATGTGCAACTAACTGTGGGTAAAACTGCCTTCCAGTTTATAGCCTGCTACAGACCACCCTCCCAAACACAGGAACCCCACTCGGCCTTCCTGAGAATACTGGAAAATATGAAGGTCTCTCCAAACACCATTATATTGGGCAACTTCAACTACCCAAACATAGACTGGGAGCATTACTCTAGCTCCAACACCCTAGCCCAAAGGTTCCTAGAATTTATAAACTCAAATGCTATGGAACAACTTGTTACCACTCCCACAAGAGGGGAAAACATACTGGACCTGATCATCACCAACATGGGGACACTATGCTCCAGACCAGAAGTGTATCCCTCACTGGTAAGATCAGACCATAAACTAATCTCGCTGGATATTCACATCCCGACCCCACCCCCTGCCCAGAAAACCACAGTGAAAAACTTCTCTAAAGCAAATTTCACACGCCTCAAAATCGAGGTGAAATCCTTCAAAGCCCCCGGGCCTGTGGAAAATACGGCCCAGACTGCAAAATCCTTTATAAATGCATTCTATGAACACCTTCAGGAATGCATGGATCATGCAATCCCAAATAAAACCATGACCCAATCCTCCAAAGGCAGACGTCCTGTCTGGTGGACCCCAGCCATAAACAAACTATACAATAGAAGGAGGAAGCTGCTACATGATAGAGCAAAATCCCAAAAAGGGAAAGCATCTCTGATCAGTATTAGCAAAAAACTACGGGCACTCATAAAATCATCTAAGGCCAGCTTTGAGAGAAAAATTGCACACGACACTAAGGATAATCACAAGGCTTTCTTTAGTTATGTAAGGAACCTGGGTGGGAATTCCCAGATATGCTCATAATTAGTCCAAAATGACAAAAAATACACCGAGACCACAGACATTGCCAACATCCTAGGTGACAGGTTCAGTGCAAACTCTCCCCCCCTCCCCACCAAAAGGGCAAATATCTATCCCAACAGAGTGCTGCCCCCCTGACATCTCAGATGCTCAGGTAAGAGCCGCCCTCTCCAAAGCAAAAAACACAGCATCAATGGGACCAGATTGTGTCCCGGGCTGCGTCCTACATGAACTCCAAGAAGAGCTAACCCCAAACATAAAACTACTGTTCAATCTTAGCCTTACTACAGGATATGTACCCAAAGAGTGGCGTACAGCAACAGTGGTCCCTCTCCACAAAGGTGGTGCCTCAACGGATCCTGGAAACTATCGCCCCATAAGCCTGACTAGCTTGGTCTGCAAAGCTATGGAAAGGATCATCATGGACCTCATAAATAAAGATATTGGGGACCTACAGACAGTGGATCCTACCCAGTTTGGCTTTGTTAAGGGCAGATCCTGCCTCTTAAAACTGATCGATTTCTTTGAAACAGTCACCAAGGCCATTGACGAGGGGAAGGTGGTCCACACAGCCTAACTGGACCTTGCAAAAGCCTTCGATACAATACCCCACTTGGGCATTATAGATAAGCTCACCAGCTTAAATATAAACCCCTATGTCACTAGATGGGTTGCAAACTGGCTCAAGGACAGAACCCACATGGTTAGAATTGCTGGAGCCATGTCAGACTCCAAACCAGTTACAAGTGGCGTCCCACAAGGCTCAGTCCTGGGACCTCTCTTGTTCGGTATATATTTCTCGGTACAGGCCAACATGGAAGGACTGTGGCTGACCAAGTTCGCAAATGACTGCAAACTGGGCGCCATAATCAACTCTCCAGCTGACACAAGAATCCTCCAAAAGGGCCTCATAGAAACAGACAACTGGTGCCAGAGCCATGGCCTCAAGCTAAATGCCAAAAAGTGTATAGTCATCCCCTTTGGCAAAAACAAAGTGCCCACAAATTACCACATAGGTGGTAATTCATTAAGTACAGAAGAAGTCATTAGGGACCTGGGGACCCAAGTTGATAGCAGTCTCTCATTTGACAACCACGTGGCCAAAGTGGTTAGAAAAATATTTTATACAGCCCACCTAATCATGAAGGGATTCACATCTAGATCAGGGGAGGTCATCGTGCCTCTTTACTCATCCCTCATCAGGCCCATAATTGAGTACAATGCCCCTTTTGGGATGTACCTTACCAGACACCTGCAGCAACTGGAAAGACCCCAAAAGTACCTCACCAAGAGGATCAAAGGGCTCAAACAGATGCCATATGCTGCCCGGTTAAAGAAACTCCAGCTCTACTCAGTGGCATACCGCCTGCTCAGAGGCGATCTGTGCCTGACGTATAAAGCCATGTCCAACCCGGAATTAATGGACATGCTGCACCTCAGAAAATCCAAATCCCATCGAGCTACGTGCTCGAGAGACTAGAACCACAGCACTGAAATAAATTGGACATGCTGGAGGGACAGATTCATAACCCAGAGGCTCCCTTCACTCTGGAATAAAATCCCAGTCCAGGTTAGGCAGAGTCCCACATTGACTCTCTTCAAGAGGAATCTTGATGAGTGGATGGGAGATCATAGGTTTACCCCGGCTATCACTTCTGTGTCACTGTTAGACAGAGGCACAGTATACTAACCTCAAAAAAAGGCATAGCAAAATTAACTTAAAATGGGTGGTGAAAGCCAAACACACTCTGGCTAGGCTTATAAATGCCCTAGGGCAGATAGCCTAGTATGAACCTATGAACCTAAATGAGCTTTCAGTGAAGTGTGTTGCCTGAAATCATTTTCGACCAAATGTGTGTGTGTATATATATATATATATATATCAATATATATGTATAGATAATCAAGTCCATGTTGCTGTGTATTTCATACTAGGCTTAAAAACTCGTCCATATTTTGGCAACTGGGACAGTGTCTGCAAAATGGTTGACCTGTGGAATGTTCAAATTACTTTCTGGAACAGAATCAGACTTTTGAACACATCCTGGTCTGGAAGCAATGTCTGATTCATTCTTTGAATTAGAGTTTGCATCACAGATGCAATGTTGTGATTGCAATGATAATGATTCTGGTACAGGAAGAAGATGTCTGTGATTCCTCCAATACACCACACCCTCGGTGCTTACCAAACAGGATCTCAACTTGGCACAGATGCCTGTATTCTGTCCTATTTAATCAAAACCTTTTGTTGTCTGAATTCGTACCATCTCTGCTTCCCTCAATGAATGAAATAATCTGCTCAAATTGTCATAACTAGATTTCTGGATATTATACTTCTTCAGCAATTCAGCCTCGATGGTTTTATTGCTCTTAGAGTTAGGCTGTAACAAATGTGAAGAAATAGACAGTACAGTTCTAGTTAATCTGGAAAGCAGCCTTTGAGCAGGTGAGCCAAGAATATCATCATGGGGTATGTTTCTGAGACCAAGCAAATTCAAGAACACATCGGTATTGTCACGCTTTGACTTTTCAAGTAATTGCTTTGCACTCTGAATGGCTCGTTCAGCTAGACCATTGGATTGAGGATATTCACGACTATTAGTGACATGTACAAAATCCCATTCTCTCGCAAATTTCTGAAACAACTGGCTAGTTAATCGAGTACCATTGTCAGAATAAAGTTTGTGTGGACTACCATGAACTGAGAAATGATGTTTCAACTTAGTGTTAACAGTTGTTAAGGTTAAATTTGGTAGCAGATCAATCTCAAACCAATTTGAATAGGAGTCTAATAAAACCAAGTAGTGTTGATTGTTCTACTCAAAGATATCAGTTGCTACAGTAGACCAAGGTAGTTCAGGTATTGGATTTAGATGAAGTGGTTCTCTTTGCAAATGCGCTCTGGTACTATTACATACTGAACAAGAAGAAAGAATTCTATCAAGGTGTTTGATAATGAAGACCAAAATACTAGTTCTCTTGCCTTTTCTTAGTAGATAATAAACCTGGGTAACCTCGATGCAAAATCTCAATATATTCTTGCTGTAAGGAAGCAGGAACAACAATTTTAGGACCTTTGAAAATAATGCCATCTTCCATCAGCATCTCATCTCTGTAAAGAAAATACAATTGCACCTCAGGTGATACACTAGATTGCTTTGACAGCCATCCAACACTGATGTAGTGATTAAGCTTTTGTGAAACTGGATCAGTCGTAGTGTGATCTCTCAACTCATCAAGGCTAGTGGTGGAAAAATTATGCAATGACATTTCATCAAAGTCAAAGTTTCAGCATCAAGCTGTACTTCTAGGCGATCTGGATAAGGTATCAGCCAGATAAAACAATCTGCCTTTAATGTAGAGCATTTTGAAATTGTACTTTTGCAATTTGAGCATCATTCTTTGTAATATCACTGTAGCAATATGCATAGGCTTCTTTAGGATGGTAACTAGAGGCTGATGATCAGTTTCAATCTGGATAGCTCTACCATAAATGTAATCGTGAAACTTGGAACATGTGAAAACTATCACCAAAAGCTCTTTCTCAGTTTGAGCATAATACATCTCAGTTTGAGTAAGTGTCCTGCATGCATAGGCTACTGGTCTGCCCTATTGAAAAATAAGTGTACTAAGACCAAAATCTGAAACATCATAGGAAAGAACAACTGGTTTATTCACATCATAGTATCTTAACATAGGTGGGGTGGGGATTTTCTGCTTAAGGTCATCAAACGCCTTCTGATGATGTTCCAACCATGACCATACAACAGTTTTGCATGTTAGCTCTCTCAAAGGAGCTATCAACTCACTGAAGTCTGGTATAAACTTGCTTAAATAGTTGACCATCCCCAGAAAATGCTGTAAACCTTGCATATTATCTGCTGCCAACATCTCTAAAATAGCTGTTTGGTTGGGTCAGGTCTTAAGACTGTACTTGTAAAGAAATGTCCTAGATAGGTCACTTCTGCAAGTCTGAATTTGCACTTCAGAGGATTGAGCTTCAAGTTTATTTCACATGCTCTGTCGTGGATTTATTGAGGTTTCGATCATGCTCTGTTTCGCCATTGCCTCCATCTAATAGATCGTCTACTATTATGGCACAAGGATAACCTGAGAAAATTTGTTCCACTGCATGCTGAAAGACTTCACTTGCAGAACTGATTCCAAATGGCATCCTTATGAATCTTTATCTGCCGAACAGAGTACCAAAAGTTGTTAGAAATGAGGATTTATGATCAAGCATCACTTGCCAAAATGAACTCTTTGCATCCAAAACAGAAAATACCATGGCATTCGGTATTAGAACCGCCACTTCCTCAACTGCGTGCATTGGAAGGTATGGCCTTTTTAATGCTTTATTCATTTCTGTAGGATCAATGAAAACAGTGGAATTTATAAGACTAATAGTGATGAAGATCTTTCCTTTGTAAAAATTGATAGAGCAGAAATGACTATATTAGAAGCTGAAGATTCTTCAGAGATGATCAGCAAAGACATTCATGTAATTGCAGATTCAGTTATTAGAGGAACTGATACTTATATTGGCAGAGATGATAATGAACATCGAGTAGTGTTATGCTTGCCAGGAGCAAAAATAGAAGATGTGAAACAAGCCTTGGAAAGCCTTAATGTAAGGAAGTATGGATCTGTTTTTATTCATATTGTTACAAATGATGTCACCAGCAAAGATTCTCTGACTGTTAGTCGGGAACCGACAGCCCTTCTAGATAATATAGCTTGTATTGGTGTTAGGACATATTTTTCACAAATCACCTATAGAGAGGATAGTCAGGTCATTGTGAATGAAAAGATTTTTTGGATAAACACCTGCATTGAAAAAATGTCCCGTTTTAAAAAATAGAAATGTGTAGAGCATCCAAGCCTTCATTTGGGCACACATGTTCAGACAGGAGGGTGTGCATTTGTCTAGATCAGGGAAGATAATTTTTTCAGCAGATATTTTGCAATGTTTGACAAACACTAGCCAGGATTTTTGCCAGATCAAAAATGTAACAGTTCACAGACAGCAACATTTGATGCATCTCTGATGGTTGTTAATGCTAGGAGCATTAATAATAAAGCTTTTTATTAGAAAATTTGCTACATTTCCACAAGATTGATGTTGTTATAGTTTGTGAAACATGGTTAAAGAACAATGACTGGAAACCGGTTCTGTCAGGGTATAAATGTTTTTACTGTAACAGACATTCTAACAAAGAATCAGGTGGAGGTGTTATGATAGGGATTAAATATAGCTGTGAGACTTATGATTATTACATGTTCAATGATAACACCAATACTATAGACTGTGTAACTGTAACAATAAAGACAACCCTGGAACATATAACAATTGTTGGAGTGTACAGACCACCAAAGTCAAGTGCAGATGACCTAGAAGAATTCATACATTTATTACATGAAACACAGGAGGGAAGAATAATATTAGCTGGGAACAAATTAACCAGAAACAGACTGGAATAATATCGATTCAACAACGTTAGTAAAGAAATTATTCACAGAGTATATTCAGGAACAACAAATGCTTCAGATTGTAAAAAAAAATCTACCAGGTGACGGAATATACTAGATATTGTTTGTGTTCCCAACAAAATTACTGTAACTTCAAGTCAAGTTTTACCACCATTGATGTGCAGTGATCATGGGGTCGTAAAGGTTAATTTGTTGCTAGATAATTCTGCCAAACTGAAATCTAAACCAATGCACAGAAGGTTAATTACAGATCATAGGGAAGAAAAACAGTTACTATATAAAAATAACTGTAGTGAGGTGTTCAGTGGAAAGACTGCAGATGAAATGTGGAAAGTTTTGAAAGAAAAATTGAGTTCAAAAAGTTAAAAAAAATGTTTAACATCAGGATCTAGGCACACAACATCAGGGGGGTATATTTCCATAAGAACAAGATACCTGATTAAGGTGAGAGACAAAAAATATAAGAAATGGAAGAGAGGTAGAACTACAACTTTGAAACCTGAAAAAAATGAGCTGGACAAACAGATTAAGCATCGTGTTAGACAAGATCAAGAACAATTTGAAGAAAATTTATATAAAGATATTAAGCATAATAGGAAACCATTTTATAGATACATAACAAGTGGAAGGAGTAAAGATACACAAATTGATAAACTGTGTGCAGATTCTAAAATTTATTCTCAGACACAACAGATTATAGATCATTTACAAAATCTTATGCAAAACAGTTTGGCTCCACAAAAGAGGTGGTAAGTTGTCCTAGTGATATCCAGGTAACCCCAGATACTGGAATCAAATTAGATTATATTAAAAAAGAACTGTGCAAACTGGATCCAAACAAAGCACAGGGAGGAGATGGAATAATTAACAGTGACCTGAGAACACTTTAGCAAGAACTTACACTACCATTATATCTATCATTCACTAGGTCATATAATTATGGGGAGATTCCACAAGATTGGAGACATGCACTTATTAAACCTGTCTTTAAGGGAAAGGGGAGTAGGACAAACCCAAAGTCATATAGACCCTTAAGTCTACTTTCATGTTGTGGAAAATTAATTGTAATGTTCATCTGGGGATTGCATATCTCTCTGAACTCACACTTCAAACACTCGGGGTCTTCCCTTGATTAAGCATGCACAACAATATTACAGTCTGCATCTTCACCCTCATATATGCTGGTGCATATACAAATGGACTTTCTCTTTCTATGACCTCAGATCCTGGTAGATTTAGCAAAATAAATCCCTTGGCATGTGCCTCTTTATCTGCATAAGCTGCTTGTATGAAAATATCATATTCTTGCTCAAATATTCTCCAATTCTCTGCAACATTCTGATCAAACACAAGTGGCTGAGGTTTTCAAAATCCATCTGCCATATTAACACATACCAGCAAAGGGTCTTGCAGATATGCACAAATATACATACACACATGTGCATTAGTAATTGGCATAAACACAATTTGTTCAATAACGTAACAAAAACCCACCAACGACTGCCAGAACCCAAGTCCACAAAATAAAATAAAACAAATAATTTCAAGTGTATGAGTGGACTCAGGAATGACCAAAAGATCCAGTATTTCTTCCGTTTATTGTAAGACAAAATACATAAGCTTTCATAGTATAACTGCTTCTTCAGATGTAGTAAAGCAATCAGTTACACATCATTAAATACTAACCACAATTACAAATGGTCAATCACATAACACTCTGACTTAAAGGTACTATACATTATAAAACTTTATAAAAAATGCATAAAAAATATAAAAATTAAAATAAAACGTGTATGTATATATATATATATATATATATATATATATACACACACACACACACACACACACACACACACACACATACAAACATAAATTTATATGGAGCATAAAACACATACATATAGAGAAAATACAACAGCTATAAGACTTTACCTAAGCAACGGTCTAGCCTTAAGCATGGGTTTAATAGGAACTTTGCCACTAATACCATGTCCAAAATCCCCTCTTAATCTAATAATCCATTTGGTCTCAAGCTGTTCAGTTAAATTCCTTACATCCGCACCATGAATACTTTTGTATATTCTACCAATGGCCATGAATTTAAACTCCGTTCACTGGTGGTGTTTCTAATATGTCTAGCTAGGGCATTAGAAACATTCAATTTACTAATATGGTATACATGTTCTTTTCTTTTCAATGCTGTTGTGTTCTGTACATATACTTTCTCTCTTTGTGCTTTTCTGAATTGTGTGAATGAACAACCTTGCAGTACTTTCAAATAACTAGACTTTACAAACTAAATTTCTCGGGCTTCTCGATGCTTTATTGCACTTTGTGAAATACCTTTTCAGATTTCCCAATGCTTTACTGTACTTTGTGAAATAGCTTCTTAAATTTCTCAGTGCTTTATTGGGCTTTGCAAAATAGCTTTTTAGAATTCTCGATGCTTTACTGTGCTTTGCGAAATAGCTTTTTCGGGCTATCAGTGCTTTACGAAGCTTTGAGAAATTGCTTTTCAAACTTTTCAGTGCTTTATGGAGCTTTGCGGAATATTTTCTGGACTATACTTTGTAACATCTTCAATTGCTAAATTCAAAAATACTAAAGTCATTTATTTTCGAAATTGGTAAAGGCAAAATGCTAAAGTCATTTATCATCACTCGGGATGCTTGCTGAATTTGTAAAGGCAGAAATGCCAAAGTAATCGTTTGGAACTTTATGAACAAAGGCAGAAATGTTACAGTCATGCGCCATCATTTGTCAAAGTCATCACTTTAAGGAACATTTGAGAATTTTATGATGCAACGGAGCAACCCACAAGCACTGTAATACTTTTGTAATCTTTTGTAAGAAACACATTTTTATCAATGCCAGAAGAAATATATCAAGCAACTGTACAATGAGAATAAATCAAACTTCTGTTGCCCAAATTCAATATCTTTTGAAGTATTTGCACTTTCCAAATGACTACATGCAATACACTGAAATGTCCCCAGAATGGCAATACCTTGCTAGGCAACTCTTTAGGTTCATAGGTTCGTAGGTTCATACTAGGCTATATGCCCTAGGGCATTTATAAGCCTAGCCAGAGTGTGTTTGGCTTTCGCCACCCATTTTAAATTAATTTTGCTATGCCCTTTTTCGAGGTTAGTATAATGTACCTCTGTCTAACAGTGACACAGAAGTGATACCCGGGGTAAACCTACGATCTCCCAACCACTCATCAAGATTCCTCTTGAAGAGAGTCAATGAGGGACTCTGCCTAACCTGGACTGGGATTTTATTCCAGAGTGAAGGGAGCCTCTGGGTTATGAATCTGTCCCTCCAGCAAGTCTTATTTATTTCAGTGCTGAGGTTCAAGTCTCTCGAGCGCGTAGCTCGATGGGATTTGGATTTTCTGAGGTGCAGCATGTCCAGTAATTCCAGGTTGGACATGGCTTTATACGTCAGGCACAGATCGCCTCTGAGCAGGCGGTATGCCACTGAGTAGAGCTGGAGTTTCTTTAACCGGGCAGCATATGGCATCTGTTTGAGCCCTTTGATCCTCTTGGTGAGGTACTTTTGGGGTATTTCCAGTTGCTGCAGGTGTCTGGTAAGGTACATCCCAAAAGGGGCATTGTACTCAATTATGGGCCTGATGAGGGATGAGTAAAGAGGCACGATGACCTCCCCTGATCTAGATGTGAATCCCTTCATGATTAGGTGGACTATATACAATGTTTTTCTAACCACTTTGGCCGCGTGGTTGTCAAATGAGAGATTGCTATCAACTTGGGTCCCCAGATCCCTAATTACTTCTTCTGAACTTAATGAATTACCACCTATGTGGTAATTTGTGGGCACTTTGTTTTTGCCAAAGGGGATGACTATACACTTTTTGGCGTTTAGCATGAGGCCATGGCTCTGGCACCAGTTGTCTGTTTCTATGAGGCCCTTTTGGAGGATGCTTTTGTCGGCTGGAGAGTCGATTATGGCGTCCAGTTTGCAGTCATCTGCGAACTTGGTCAGCCACAGTCCTTCCGTGTTGGCCTGTACCTCTGAGAAATATATACCGAACAAGAGAGGTCCCATGACTGAGCCTTGTGGGACGCCACTTGTAACTGGTTTGGTGCCTGACATGGCTCCAGAAATTCTAACCATGTGGGTTCTGTCCTTGAGGCAGTTTGCAACCCATCTAGTGACATAGGGGTTTATATTTAAGCTGGTGAGCTTATCTATAATAAAACCAAAAGAGGAACCTTGTTTGCAGAGACCACGCAAAGCAACTCCTTTAAAACCTTAACGCTTTTAATAAATCCACAAACAGAGCGTTTTCGCCACGGAACACCGTGGCTTCATCAGAGATAATAAAATACACACATAAAAACTCAGTTTATGTTAAGTGAAACAGGAAGTGACATCCTCCTGCTTCCTGTAATACGGCAGCATAGTTATAAAATCTATACAGTTTGACAAATTCTGTAAGACAGTTTTAGAAAGTGCATCACAAGCACTATACTAAAAGATACTAAAGCATAGTACAAAATATAAACATATACATATACTTTTGGTTTTATTTGGTTTGGTTATTTTGTTTTTGTTCGAGCTTATCTATAATGCCCGAGTGGGGTATTGTATCGAAGGCTTTTGCGAGGTCCACGTAGGCTGTGTGGACCACCTTCCCCTCATCAATGGCCTTGGTGACTGTTTCAAAGAAATTGACCAGGTTTAAGAGGCAGAATCTGCCCTTAACAAAACCGAACTGGGTAGGATCCAGTGTCTGTAGGTCCCCAATATCTTTATTTATGAGGTCCATGATGATCCTTTCCATAGCTTTGCAGACCAAGCTAGTCAGGCTTATGGGGCGATAAGTTTCCAGGATCCGTTGAGGCACCATCTTTGTGGAGAGGGACCACTGTTGCTGTACGCCACTCTTTAGGTACATATCCTGCAGTAAGGCTGAGATTGAACAGTAGTTTTATGTTTGGGCTTAGCTCTTCTTGGAGTTCATGTAGGATGCATCCCGGGATACCGTCTGGTCCCATTGATGCTGTGTTTTTTGCTTTGGAGAGGGCAGCTCTTACCTGAGCATCTGAGATGTCAGGGGGGCAGCACTCTGCTGGGATAGATATTTGCCCTTTTGGTGGCGGGGGGGGGAGAAATTTGCACTGAACCTGTCAGCTAGGATGTTGGCAATGTCTATGGGTTCGGTGTATTTTTTGTCATTTTGGACTAATTCTGAGCATATCTAGGAATTCCCACTCAGGTTCCTAACATAACTAAAGAAAGCCTTGTGATTATCCTTAGTGTCCTGTGCAATTTTTCTGTCGAAGCTGGCCTTAGACGATTTTATGAGTGCCCGTAGTTTTTTGCTAATACTGATCAGTGATGCCTTCCCTTTTTGGGATTTTGCTCTATCATTTAGTAGCTTCCTCCTTCTATTGTATAGTTTGTTTATGGCTGGGGTCCACCAGACAGGACGTCTGCCTTTGGAGGATTGGGTCTTGGTTTTATTTGGGATTGCATGATCCATGCATTCCTGAAGGTGTTCATAGAATGCATTTATAAAGGATTCTGCAGTCTGGGCCATATTTTCCACAGGCCCGGGGCTTTGAAGGATTCCACCTCGGTTTTGAGGAGTGTGAAATTTGCTTTAGAGAAGTTTTTTACTGTGGTTTGCTGGGCAGGGGGTGGGGTCGGGATGTGAATATCCAGTGAGATTAGTTTATAGTCTGATCTTACCAGTGAGGGATACACTTCTGGTCTGGAGCATAGAGTCCCCATGTTGGTGATGATCAGGTCCAGTATGTTTTCCCCTCATGTGGGAGTGGTAACAAGTTGTTCCATAGCATTTGAGTTTATAAATTCTAGGAACCTTTGGGCTAGGGTGTTGGAGCTAGAGTAATGCTCCCAGTCTATGTTTGGGTAGTTGAAGTCGCCCAATATAATGGTGTTTGGAGAGACCTTCATATTTTCCAGTGTTCTCAGGAAGGCCGAGTGGGGTTCCTGGGTTTGGGAGGGTGGTCTGTAGCAGGCTATAAACTGGAAGGCAGTTTTACCCACTGTTAGTTGCACATGGATAGTCACTGATGCTTCGTGCTGTGCCACCAACCTGGAGGTGTGGGTATCTTTGATGAATATTGATACTCCCCCTCCTTTTGTGGTTCGGTCCAAATTTTGGGGCCGAAAATCATGGTATGAGATATAACCTGGTATTGCTGGGGTGCTCTCGGGAGCCTTAAACCAGGTTTCTGTTACTGCACAGATATCGATGTTCTCCATGCTAAGGAGAGTTTCGAGTGCGTGCATCTTGAGGTTTAGACTTCTGGCGTTGAGTAGCATTACTCTTAGTTTCTTATCCCTTGTGATACCGATGGGTTTGTCTTTTGAGCCTTGCCTAAAAAAGGCACTATGGGGGTAGCAGGAGCCTTTGCCAATATCCGAAAGCCCAGGGGTGACAGGTGCAAGCCGTCCCTAGCGAAACATCGTAGTTTGTCGAGCATGTCATCCCAGGCTGACAGGCATTGGATCCCCTTTGAATGACACCAATACTTAAGCCAATTGTTGAAATTGATCATCTTGTCTTCATATTGTGGCATCATTCTTGGTGAGGGTACGATGCTACTCAAGGTCAGGGTCATACCGGCCTGGGCTACATGCTCAGAGAGCTCCTCTATGTCATTTTTCATGTAGTCCAGGGAGGTACATCTCAGGTCATTCACACCAGCATGGACAATGACTGAGTCATATTTGTACTTGCCTTGGAGTACAGTACAAGAAGCACTCTGTAATGGTGGCAATTTACAAATAGACACACCCAGCACAAGAATTTTCTTCAAATAAGTGTTTTCACACACACACACACACACACACACACACACACGCACACACACACGCACACACGCACACACACACACACACACACACACACACACACACACACACACACACACACACACACACACACAGCTAAATTTATCTCCTTAACCAATCCATGCCCTAACCTAAACCCAGAAACATTAGCATACACACATACATGCATACACAAACAACTAAATGTATCCCCAGTATATATGCCCTAAAGTAACCCTGAAACATTAGCATACACAGACACACAGTAACACACACACACACACACACACACACACACACACACACACACACACACACACACACACACACACACAAACTGCATATATCGTTAGTATAATACATGCCCTAATGTAACCTTGAAACATTAGCATACACAGACACACACTACCATCAAACACCTAATCTGCTACATCTGTAACCACATCACACACACACAAACACAAACTTACACAGGCACAATTAAATCTATTCCTTTGCCATCCCACCCTAGGCCTAAAACACACACTTGCAAGTGTCTGCACCCCAATGTCCTTACCAAACATAATATTCAACCTGCAGCCTCTCAGCACTGAATGCACTCAAAAAAGAGTGCATTCAGTATGTTTAATCAGCTCAACACAATTTCAAAAAAGTGCTTTTCAAAAGTGTGCAGTTGTATTTATATATCTAGATATAGATATAGATAGATATTCTTTATTACACTTGAAAATAGCATTTCCAAAATATTTAAAGTAAATTGGGGTTGCTGTTTAACACTTGCAATATTTCCAATATTTTATTTTTACTTGTCAATGTTTTCTTTTTTACTGCAATTGGCAAAATTACTTTACCACTGATGTGAACATTTCTGTTATTTTTAAGTAATATTTTTGTCACTTTCCTTTCACTTACCAGGTACGAGTTTTCACATTTTCAGTTGGCCAGCATAATTATGATAAAGGACCTATCCAGTGGATGGCTTGCACCAACAATGGTATGCTTCTGTGTACTTAATTCTGTATTTCTGTTTTTTATCTTTTAATTGTTGCGTTAATACATATTGGGTGAAATTAAGTTTAGTAGTAATATTTAACTAAGTATGTATTTTTGTGTGTTTTAACTCCAGGTTACTACTACGAGATCCCTTCCATTGGTGCAATAAGGATTAACACCCAGGTAAAGTTATAGCATTCCTATTTGTGACACATATTTCATATACTATCAATCTGTTTTGATGATAGTTTGCCCTGCATTGCAGTGATAACAGCAGTAATATTTATAGTTTGAAAAATGCATGGAGATTTCAATGGTTCTAGTATTACATGAAGGAAAATTCAAGTGTGAGTATTTTGTACCAGACTTACAAATTATACTTTGGACACAGAGAAAATTATTTGATATATACACGTGTGTATACTCACACACACACACACACACACACACACACACACACACACACACACACACACACACACATTTCAGCACAGCTAATTCTACACTAATCAACATAAAATGCAAAATTGTTAGTAGAGGGGCTTTGGATAATCGGAGTCAGATAAAATGTAATTACCCATATTGCACATATCTGTCTTGTCAATGACATATACTGCAATTGCAGTTTCTTTAGGCTTTTGGTAATAACTTCCAGAAATAGTCAGTCTGTTATCGCAGTTGCTACAGAAAGATATTTTATTGTACTCATGAACTGATTAGTGAAGTACATTTTGAATGAGAATCTGCATCCTGTAAAAAAGCTTGTTGCTTAATGTTTCTACTTTTCTAGTTTATAGTTTTCAACTTGATTGTCCACATCTTTGAAAATAAAAATTGTTACTTATTTTAAGAGTCTTTAGATCAACAGTAATATGCTGGTAGGGTGGTGTATACATTTTCCCAATTATCTTGCAGCAGTGTTTCAACTTGGGGGACTTTGATATGAATCTACAGAGTCTGTTTAATCGTACTTTTAGTAGCAGAGTGCCAGAATCAGAGTTTGTGGTAATCAAAGAAAGATCCCATTACCTATTATGGAACAGGTAGACTTTGTGATGATATATGACTCGTTTGGCAGCAGTCTCACATGATGTTTTATTGAAATGGATATAGAAGGTGTGAGGTCCAAAGAGCAGTGATGTGATCCCATGTAGAGTTTTTTGTATGTATTGCACATTTACACTGCAACAAATTGTCATATTGTCAGAAGGATCTGTCTAGTCTATGTTATCTGGGCTTTATGTGCATTTAATTTGCCGCAAACCTTCATTCCCAACTGACTTGTTCTCCGGTTGCTCCATGCTCTGTTGAATACCTTCCTTGATTTCCTCTATAACACTCATTCCAGTATTCTACTCCATGGATCCAAAAATCTCTCCTGGAAGAAATGCTTTCAGTAATACCAAAAGGAGACCATCAGTACATTATGTTGCTTATATCATCTCTTCCCCCATCCTTCGTATTTAGCATGACCTCTGCATGTCTTCACATAATCTTGTACATACAATGCCTTTCCTATCTTTTCCACAATGATATGAAAAGGACCCTTTCTTGACTCTGGACATGTCATCTCCTCTGTGTTTTACATACTCTTTGCTTGCCTTTTTAGACTCTTACTAACAGGCTGATATACCTCCCTGTACATGATCTCCAAATCTTTTCTGCATTACTGAAATTGTGGCTTGAATGTGTGCGTTATTTATTTATTTATTTATTTATTTATTTATTTATTTATTTATTGCCTTTGTAACATTTTCCTGAGTGTAGTCTTCAGCATTCTGTTTGTTGCTGCAACTGCCATTCCCCTCTGCTGCTAATAGTTTGCTCCAGGTGTGACAGCCTCCCCTTCCCCCACTGATAGTCCATTCCAGGTGTGATAACCCTCCCACTCACCCAAAAGCAATTTCCTGCACTGCTGCCATCTTGTTCCTCTTGTAGTGCCTTCTCCTCCAAGCCTCGTATTAACTGCTTGTGACAGATCATTTGAAAGACTCTGGTGAAATCCATGTACACTATAATTTCTGCTGTCCACTTCTAACATACTTATTAAATTAAGTGATAAATAAGTTTGGACATGAACTCTCTTAGGTTGAGTTTCCCAGTGATAATTGCCTTTATGAAAACTATTTACAGTACAACATCTGTTACTGAGCTTTGAGATGAATTCTGGCAAATGATATGGTGGTTACATTTGCAATTTGTCAATTGTTAATTGAAAGAAGTAATAAGAAAGATAGCTTTCTGAATCTTGCTATTGCTGTAGTGCCAAGAACAAGGAAACTCCAGTCCTGTATTAAGAAATTATCAGAACTAAGTTGGAGACTTTCTTGATCTACTCAGATACTGTGCCTCTGAGGGTTGCATGATCCAAATCAGTAAAGATGTTTTAGTGACCGACATTAAGACAGTGATAGTATTGAGACCTCTACAAAAAAATATATTGATGATCACAGATGAGACAACAGCGTATATGGTGGCTTAGGTGTTTAGCAGCCAAGTTCTCTGGCAATGTATTGATAAATGGCAGAAAGGAGCTTGATTTATAGAAATCCAGTAAAGTTGATGGCTCTATTTGTAGGCAATAAGAGTACGGACTCATATTTCAAGAAAATAATGAATGTTTCTAGTGTCATCATAGCGTTGTTACAAGTCTTAAATGAACAGATATAAAATACATTTAAGTGTTAATAAACATGTACTATAAATCATTTTCTCCTTGCAGTAGTTAGGAATATTCCACATTATTTGTTTTTTAAGTTAACGGGAGAGGTAAAACCAAAAACATGAGCTGTGATTATGAATATGTGCTAAGTGAACTCTGATACGGTAGGTGAATTCTGACTTTTGAACAAATGAACAAAATTGTTTGTTGAGATCTTTGTGAGGTGACAAAGCTCTTTGTGATGAGTCCTAGGATTTCTTTTAGTGGTTCATTTTTTTTTTTTTTAACTAGGATGACTTGGCTTCACCACTGTCCTTTTTTACTTATTTCAGGGAGTTCTAAATGAAGTCTGAAGTTATTAGTATACACTTTGGTTTATGTAATTAGGTATCTGGAGGATGTCTTTGCCTTCACTCTCCTGACGGTCCAGAGAAAACTTTTGCCTTACAAAAGTAACAGTATACTTAAATGGGCTGTGGTACAAAGCAGCCTGTCCAGTGGGTCACCATTTTGTGAGTGGTATAAAATTAAGTTATAAATAACATATGCTATGTTAATCAATTGCCAAGCAAATACTTCATCTTTTGTTTTCCACAACCAGAACTTGGTAAACACTGTCTTGTGGCAGTTTTGTTCTCTGATATGGCTCCTTGACATTTATAGGTTCATAGGTTCATAGGTTCATACTAGGCTATCTGCCCGAGGGCATTTACAAGCCTAGCCCATAGTTTTGTGGCTTACGCCACCCCTTTAGCAAAATAATGGGTATAGTTCCCCATACTAAAGGGGTGGCGTAAGCCACAAAACTATGGGCTAGGCTTGTAAATGCCCTCGGGCAGATAGCCTAGTATGAACCTATGAACCTATGAACCTATAAATGTCAAGGAGCCATATCAGAGAACAAAACTGCCACAAGACAGTGTTTACCAAGTTCTGGTTGTGGAAAACAAAAGATGAAGTATTTGCTTGGCAATTGATTAACATAGCATATGTTACTTATTTTTATGACTGACTTTAGTAGAGTAGTCTAAGGATACAATTTTTAACCAGAGTAATAGTACAAAACAAGTTTACATGTATACATTCTGAACACAAGGCAAAGTGTATTACATAATCTGAACACAGTGTAATGTAGTCATAATATCATAAAAAGTATTAGGTTGCATTCATTCTCTGATTACCTGCTTAGTCCAGTTCATTGTTACAGGAGTGCCATGTTCAACATGTGCAAGAAAATTAAAATTATACTGGATGGAGCCTTAATATGTTGGAGGACACACACACACACACACACACACACACACACACACACACACACACACACACACACACACACACACACACACACACACACACACACACACTTTAAAGGAGCATCAGTTCAACTACAGCAAGGTTTTGGGATGTGTGATGAATCCAGAATACTTGATGAATATCAACATGGACACATGGCACATTTTGCAGAAAATTCATTGAAACATAGTTAAATTATTTGCTACAAAGCTCACCTAGGTATGCAAAATACTGAAAGGCTATCAAGAACATTTACTGGTATTATTTAGGATGTCAAGGTAAGCACTGGAGGGAGTAGAAATATAAGTAGATATACAGAAATAAGATGGATGTTATTGCTACAGCTGTCAAGAGTGGTATGTAAAGTTACTTCAGTTATGTAATATTTGTTCCAGAAACACACAAAGTATTTGTATAAATGCATGTTTCATCAGGGTGCCTACCAGATTCTTAAGACATGCTGTAAGACTCTTAATTCCAATAGATGTGAATACATGCTTGATTGATATGGAGGAAAAAAATGGCAGCTAACCTCCTTTTCTCACTATAATTTGGAAACTCATTCAGGTGTGGCTTATAAGGGAGCAATCAAGTGAGCAAGAAAGAGCTAGTGTTCAGAGCACACTCTGATGTATGAGGTATAAGGTATGAGAGAGTTTGGGGGGGGGGTAATCATGACAGGAGATTAATGAAAAAGACCTTAAAAAGGAATTAGTTATTTAATAAGGTAAAGCAGATCCTGACCCAGTGGAAATTGTGATACATACTCTAAATTGTAGTTTGGGAAGGAATATTGTGAATCACAAAGCAGGTACACAGAGAGTGTTCAGGATGATAATCGATTACCTGAACTCATGAAGTTCCTTACATTTCTTAATTCTGATGTAAGTGAGTTCCAGGAGGACGAATTATGCTTAAGAGTGCTCTTTTGCATTTTGATCAATTGTTCTTTGGATGTTGCAAGTTGCATTAGATTATGCTGTTTCTCTAGGTAACAATAACCTAGGAAGAGGGGGATGCTACTTTAGAAACAGCTGTCTAAAGAAAAGGATGGTCATTGCCTAATCTGCTCTTTATATAATGAGGAGCCATTCAGCCATGTTTAGAGTCTGACATTGCTGCTTAGATTGGGGTGCAAGCACTTAAACACTTAGTTCACTAGATACTTGTGTAACACTGTCGTTCGGACTGTGATTGGATTAGGTCTGGTTAATACAGATATGCTTTGTACTAAGACGTGTATTAGTATGGTAGAAAGAATCTCATTGTTTAGAAGGGGTGATACACTTGTTAGCAATGAACTTACAAGATGCTAATTAGTAGGCTGCTTTGAAATACAGAGCTGCTACATCTGTGAGATCCCTTATTGGCCCATGGTAACAAAGATGAACCTATTACCTTCAAAGGTGAAGGTAGGTGGGTGCAGTATGCTTCTGTCAGCAAAAGTCAAAGATGTACATTAATGAAGCATTCAGCTGTAACCTATTTTCCTTATGGTTAGAAAGCTTGGTCTAGTTTTTTTTTTCTTTTTCATGCGTTAATTTGGCAAGTCCTCTGGATTCAAGTGTTCCTTTTCAACAGTGACCGGGGAGTACTTTCTGGTAGAATGAATTACTCAGAGTCGTAATGTAACAAATGTAGATGGAAGGAGTCAAACCCTGTGCCCTGGGCTACAAGAAGCAATTTGCTAAAATGAGAGCCTTAACATTCTGTACTAACTGCTAAACAGTACTTCTTATTTAGTGGAAATGTTAGTGGTTATATGTCATTGCAGTAGAATAGTATAATAACATTATTCTTTCTTTTCTTTTGTCAAGTCTTTGTCTAAGAAAGAGTCATGAAGTTGGCATTTTGGGCATGAATGCAGCCTCTGACTTTTATGGTGTTGTGCTTCTTAATGCTTCTGGTACAAGTGGAGATGAATTGTATGGAATATTGTGGTAAGGCCATGGGCAAAATGCCCACAACACCCACTGGTCACAGCTATTAACTTGCCATAGAGCTAGAAAGCCGAAAGGCTTTCTTACAGAGACTGAAAGATCAAGTGGCCACCTCCACTCAAAGTAAAAAAATAAACAAATGCTGTATACGCTGATACTCAAAGCAATTCAGCTTACAGCTTTTTGTACAGAAAAAGAAAAAAAAGGGTTAAAAAAGAAGCTGTGTCCTTGCTGAAGTGCTTCACATTAGCATTTGTCTGCAGTCTTGCATACGTATAAATAAATAAATAAATAAATAAATAAGGTTTACTAATGACATTTCAAATCCGTTTGGTTCCCCATTTAGAATGTCAACCTGAAATGCTCAATCCAGAATACTGAAAAGTAAACCAAAGCGAAAATGAATACATCAACAACCGTGGTGCAATGTATTCAACATAGCAGGAGGTGACATTAACGTACCATTAAACTCTACAGTCAATGCTAAGTTAATTCTACTGTTTTGCAGGGGGAAGGGCTATGTCCCCTGCACCCCCCGCACACCCTGTGCACATTAAATATATCAACTCCAAGATTGCACTACAGTGAGGAAATGGGAAATTTCCTGTTCCTCAAAGAACCACGATCTCCCTGCACAATGTCGAACCCAAATGCTCCAATTACACTACCCATTTGCTGTAGTGTAGCTGATACATTTTGGTTCAACATTCTGCCAGCTTGAAAACTCCAATTCGTCCACATGCCAGTTGACTGATGCAGTTTCAAGGTTTTCAGTGTAAAGCAATAAATTAATATTGGAATGCACCTATTTTCTACCAAAGTACTTTGTTTCAGCATTTGTATTCCTGGCAGTACTGCACTGCCACAACATCGGCTCCTACCAATTGTACCCCATAACAACTTCTGGGAAGGGGTCTAACTTTTTCTGGGAATGCCTGCAGTGTTTCTGGATATATAGTACAATGTAGTGCTGAAACTGTTTGACTGTCAGTATATACAGCATTTATTTATTTTTTTACTTTGAGTGGAGGACCTGGCTTGATCTTTCTGTTTCAGTTTAAAACCTTTCAGCTGTCTAGCTCCACTGTGATTTGTAACTGCTGCCACTGTGCGTCACTGGCATTTTTAGAAAAGGGGTGCAATTAGTGGCCTTTTACCTAAACTATTTCAGCTGATACTGCTTTTGTCATAATTCCAAGAGTGTGAAACATAAGTCTTCTCTGCAGACATAATAAGTATTTCATAAAGTCAAGTATATATATGGTAACTAGATTTCACTGGCTGAAGGCCATGTATGGGAAAAAACATACTTCTAAAGAAATATAAATATATATACAGAATAAAATACAAATGGTAATTTGTATTTCTGGCAAGAAGTAAAGCTTTTAACAAAAGTAATCTTGATATTGTCTGCAACTTTAATTTAACCCGGTGACAAATGCAGCCTTCTAATAGACCAAAGCCATTAGTAGCTTGTCTTACTCCGCACATTAATAAAAGTAAGCTGCCGCTATATACAATGGCAACAACAGTTATTGACGTTGACCTCATCTCAACACTCACTGTAGAGTTATTTCAACAGTCCTTGGCAGTGCAAAGGTATGAATGGTAAACGAAGCACGGAAAAACATTCGTCTTTGCCAGACCTGTTCACTTGCATGATGATATAAATTCAGATGAATGCGTACATTTTATTTTGAAGTTGCCAATGCAATTCCCCTGTATTTGTGGAACATTTGTTACAAACTGTGTAGGTCAAAGATAATATTTCATTTTAGCTAGAATGTGCTTTCATCAATTTGTTTTAGTCTATTTGCCCATCCCAGCAAGGAATCGGTCTCAATCGAACTCTTAAATTATTTTGATTTCTATTATTTATCTATTTTTTTTCCTCACAGAATTTATAGGGAATTAATTTTTGTTTACCAAACATTTTTGTCTTTTGATCATATTTTCTGTTACTGCTTTAATGTTGATAGTATCTGTCAAAATAATCTTGTATAGCATACTGTTTAGTTTTGTTTTATTGTGCATTTCAGGGTAGTATTACAAGTATGATACAAGAGTGACCAGATGAAAGTCTGATTCATTTTGAATGTTTAATGTTGGCATCCTTTACAGTTGAGTAAATAACCGGAAATATACAAACTAAAACCAACAATCCTTCTTTTTTACCATGTTTTGAGAAATTTAGAAAGGAAAATAAGCCCAGAATCTGTTTGACAGGTCCTATGCTGTATCATATGAGCTTTTGTTTAGCAAGAAACATTTTCATCCAACAAAGTGTGATGCTGATGAAAGAACATAGTAGAAGGACAGCTTTTTTCAGAATATTCAATGGCTAAAAGTGGAATGCAGAAGTAAGCTACGGATGCAATAACAAGTGGGAAGAAATATTAGTAATTCTTCTTTTTTTTATAATATGATATTTCAAGCTATCCAGCTGCACTAATTTCTTTCAAATATGCCAACATGTATAGAATATCTGTAAAGACAAACTTAATCCTATCAATTATTCTTGGTCTGTCTCACTAAATATTTTGTTCTTCATTCTAAGCCTGACTTTAGAAAGTTATTCATAATCGTAAACCTAATTTTTCAGGATCCTGTTTCAGGTTTCAGAACTCTGGTACATCATAGCTTTATATTGCACCTCTATAGGCTACCTCATTAACAGTATTGCCTGATCTTACATTTGATGATCTGTCCTTTTAGCCCCATCCACTTATCGACTTATCACCCCCCCCCCCCCGGCAACACTCCATTTGTCCACTCATTCCCTTTGGGATAGATATCATTTGCCATGAGTAGTGCAGTTCCAGTAGACAGTTCCCAGGGAGATATGCAGTTAGCATAACGTGAAACTGTCATCTTACTTATGAAAATGGAGTAAGCCTGCAGATGTCCTCACTTATTCAATACAGGTATCATGCACAGGTTTCTGTGGTCACCATCTCCAAAACTGATATGCATTTCAATGTGTCCGGGTATGCACTCCACCCTTCTCTGCTCACACAGGCAAGTGGGCACAGCCTGTTTTCTCCTTCCTCCATCCCAGTCAGCTCCTACAGCACCAGAGCCACTAACTCTAGCCACAGTCAGAGCTCTGTCTCTGTATATCATTGAGCCAACAGTAATCCATACCTTCAGAAAGTTAATCCCTTGAACTGCTTTTCATGTATATTAAGATAACATAATTGAGAAAATTGGAATCCCTGCTGTTGACAAACAGGATATAGCCTATATCTGTAGACGATTAGCTGCACAGCAGTTAGAATGCAACATCATCTGTGTTGTATGTGATCTTAACACAAATAAGTATCATAACATTGCAGTTATGGCCAGTTGAAATGGCAAGTGCAAGAAATGGGAGCATTGCAAACATGCATTTGTAGTCACGTGACATAAGTGAACATGCATTACAGTAACATATTTAACTGCAGCAGTTAAATATGGAATACACACGGACTAACATTCATTGGTTGTCTTAAAACATCTTTTGAATGAAACAGTTTTGATGCCATTTTGAAGAGCATGTTAGAAATAATGGCTGAACTTGTAGGACTACCGCCATACATATTCAAATATTCAATGTACATGATTTTTGATTTCTGATTTTGGGTTTTATCCCATGCATTCCTAATACAAGTTAAACTTTATTTTTTATATTTGGTGATCAGGAAAGTGAACTGGTGCAAAGACCCTTACTGGCCAATTAGCTAATACTTTTAAGCAAGCATTAACCAGTTGGCAGAAAACAAAGTAAAATATGTAGCTTATGTATTCTACAATAATTTTAACAAAATAAAAAAATACACACAATCAAACATTAAAGAGAAAGGAAAATAAATAGCCTTCAGTTCCTGAAAAGAACGAAGAAAACAGAAAAGTAAACGCAAAGCAATTTTACAAACATGACAGTAAAAGAAACAGCACATATACAACATCATATACAGGGTATACAAGGTTTTAAACCTGAAAGACCAAAAAGAAAAACTACAGTACAAATAAAGTTTACATTGACATGTTGTGCAAATGCTTTGAGAAAACTGGAAATGAAATAAAGGCAGACAAGATTATGGATAATTAATTCACCATTATGCTTCTTTGGACAGGAAGGCTGGTGATTAAAGCAGTGAAAGAGAAAACACCATAGAGATAAGTGAGATTGGAGGAAAAAGAAATGGGATGGAAGTTAAAGACTTGAATTATCCCAAGTGGGGAAAGCTACACCTAGATGTGTTCTTGAAGTTGACTAAGAGGGTATTTTCGAAAAAGAAGTAAAGAAATAGATCTTACGCTGGTAGGAATAATTTTCCAAACAGCACAATTTTGAAGAATTCTGCTCCTGACATGTACAGAGTGGTGAACATTAGAGAATGAGATGTCTAATGGTAAAACAGGCTGTAAGACTGCTTGTTGTGTCATTGATAAAGGGGGTTCCTTTTCTTTTTCTTTGTAAATAATAAGCTGGCCTTCCAAAGCTTCTGGCTGTATTTATTTTTATTTATTTTATTTTACTGCATTTGTTTGTCGGGAAAGTTCATTGGGCCTAAAAGAGCCCATTTTCAGTGGAGGCCCTGGGAGAAAAGCTCCAACAAGATACAAAAAAAAATATAAACATTAATTAGTACAGAAGTTGAAACAGTGTTACAGATAGTAAATACAGTAATATATACAGAATATGTACATAAAAGCAGGAATCTAGTTTGTTTGATTACAGTAATATATACAGAAAATATACATTAAAGCAGAATTCAATTAATTCAATCAGAGTGGTACAAACTGAGATATATTAATCAGTATTATTGTACCAGTATCAACAAGTGAAGATAAAAATAAATATGGAGAAAGTATCATCAGTCACTAGTAGCAAAAGACTTAGGAGTTTAGTTATCATATACGGGGAGTGAAGAGGTTAGGTTATAGTAGGAACATAGCCAGGAAGAGTTGAAATATTTTTTCAGCATTTGCTTGAAGGTGGTGGTGCTGTCTTTGTTTCTTATAGAAGGTGAAAGTGAGTTCCATAGTTTGGCGATGGTGAAGGAATAGAGTAGTTGACCAGCAGGTAAGGTGGACTTATCTACTTTTAGAAGTAGAGGATTTTCAGATCTTAGATGCCTGCTGGGATGGTATTTGGCAAGTAGAGTTGAGAGAGGAGGACAGTCTGTGGGTCTGTAGATTATTTTGTGCACAGTAGTTAGTTGGATGAATAAGAGATGGTGGGGGATTTCCAGCCACCCTAATTGTTTCAGTGACTTACAGTGGTGGGATGAGAATTTGGCCTTGGTGGCAAATGTGCTATTCTGTTGTAACACATAGCAAGTCTGGATTTTGTAGAATTTTGGATATTAGTGAGGAGAGGGGCACCATAAAGGAGAGAGGGTAATAAAAAGGTAGTTGCAAGGGTTTGTCTAGTAGAGATGTTAAGAAAGTGTTGGTGCCTGTAGAGCATAACAAGCTTTTGGTGTGTTTTTTTATTGTTATTGTTTATGTGTAGGTCAAAGTTAAGGTTTTCATCTATAATAATGCCTATTAATTTAATGCGTGGGACAACTATAGTGGTATTGTCTTGGGCTTGTATAGCAAAGAGTTTTTTATCAAATGGAGTGGTTTTCCTATGAGTAAAAATTACTAGTTTAGTTTTTTTTTTTTTTGATTTAGGGCAAGATAATTGTTAAGCATCCAAGATTCAGTAGAAGTGAGGGCATTCTGGGTAATTTTCTGGAGTTCAGAGCTGGAATTTGCAGTGCATATTAATGCAGAGTTATCAGCATACTGGATTACTGAGCACTGTGGGAGAGTGGTGTGAAAGTTGTTAATAAATATGCTAAATAAGAGAGGACCAAGTATGGAGCCTTGGAGTACCCTGTGGAAGTATTGAGGAAGATTGTTGCCATTTGGTGGATTGCTGCCTATTGGAGAGATAGCTGCTGAACCATTGTAGGGTAGGGAGGAGAAATGTGGAGGGTGGATAGTTTAGAGAGGAGGATAGTGTGGGAAATGGTATCAAAAGCTTTGGAGAGGTCAAGGAAAAGTGAAGCACTTCTTTTACCAGAATCCTGTGCCCGGTTAACTGTATCAAGGAAAGATAGGAGGGCGGTAGTGGCGCTGTGTCCTGGTCTGAAACCATGCTGAGTGGTGATAACATTTGATTTTCATGCAGGTGGTTGAGGAGTTGGGCATGGATGCATTTTTCCAGTATTTTAGAGATGGGTGAGAGAATTGTTATGGGTCAAAAGTTTGTGGTGTCTATGTTGGTGCCACCCTTGTGTAAGGGAAGAATGAATGCTTTTTTCCAGATGTCTGAGACAAGAGATTCTTTAATTGATCTGCTAATGAGTATGCTGATGGGATAAACTATAGAGTTTGCTGCTAGCTGCAGGAAGTGTGGGGGTAGATACTCAGGGGCCAGCGTATAGGGTTTTAGCTTAAGTAAAAGTTTTTTATTGTGCTGGTGGGTATGGGGGAGAATTTTAGGTTAGGGTTAAGGGTAGACTTGTTTTCTGGGATGATTTGGTCATCAGCTGTCTTGGTGGTGGTGCTGTTAACTGTAGGAAAGGTGGCGGCTAGGTTAGCTATGGTGTCAATGAAGTAGGAATTGAAGAGGGTAGCAAGTTCAGTGGGAATTTTTTGTGGGTCAGGAGATGGATTGCTTTAAGAGCCTGGGTGTAATAGTTGGCTGATGGAGGACCAGAATTTATGGGGATTATTTTTATGTTGGCTTTGTAGGTGGAAGTAGTGGTCTTTTTTATCATTGGTTATTAGATTTTTTGCCTGGTTATGGAGTTGCTTGTAATGTAGTAGAGTTGAGGGGTCTTAGTTTTTCTGCCATGATTTCCAGATTTTATTTCTTGTGGACATTACTTCTTTGGTGGATTTTGAGAGTCAGCTTGCATAGTTATGTTTTATTCATTTTTGGTGGGTGGGTGCTTGCCTAGTTAGGATGTCTAGAAATGTTGAGTTAAGGAATTCAACAGCCTCATTAAGTGGTAGGGATATGAGGGGTTTCCAGTTTACTTTAGCTAAGGTTTCATTAAATATGGATGATTGGAACTTAGTAAAATTTTTGGTAAATTTGTATTGGTGTTGGCCTGTGGCTGGAGTAGTTTTGCGTATGATATATGCTGGGTGGTGGTCACTAATGGTATTAGGTAGTATGCCTGTACTGATGACATTGAAAGGGAGGGACACTAATATCCAGTCTATTGTGGAGCCCCAGTTGTAATTTCTTTTGAGGTCTGGTGATGTCTTCAATTAGCTGGGAGACATTGTAAAGATTTATGTTTTTTTAGGGGTTGTTGAGGCCTATATCTAGCCAATCGATATTTATATCACCTAGAATTTTGGTTCTTTATCCTTATTTTGGGACGTCCAGGCAAGTATGTTTTCTAATATTGGTATGTTGTTTCCCGGAGGAGTGTAAAGAGCAATTATGCAAATGTTTTTATGGTTGTTAAGTTTTAATATAGAGATTAGTACTTCAGCTGGGGAGAAGTTGGGTGTTGGTTTTGAGTAGGGAATTAATGTGTAATTGCTAGGGAAGAGTATTGCTACTCCTCCTCCTCTCTTGTTAGGTCGATCAATTCTCAGGCATGAGTAGCTTGGGGAGGGGGGGGGGGATTCAATGTCTTTTATATATGATTTCAACCAGGTTTCAGTAGCTGCTATAATATCTGGGTTGTACTTTGAAATCCACACATGGAGTTCAGGTATCTTGTTTCTAAGGCTTTGGAGATTTATGGTTGATAGCATAAGAGATTTGCTAGGTTTGCTGGAGTTGAGGGGGGCTGGGCCTGGGTTGGGTTGTACATCACCACACTGGGAAAGAGTGCTTTGGCAAATTGTGTAGGTTATACTTCTCAGTTTTTTCGTAAACATGGTGTAGCTGCTGCTGGTGGTATGATACAGGCAGTGTCTTTGGAGAGGTAGAATTTTCACTTTGCATAGTACAGAGGTATTAGCTGTGAATAAGCTAGGGTGGATGTCTGAATAACTTGATAAATGTGGTTTGTGTGTGCTGGTTGTACAGGTAGGTGCAGGAGGTATGTTGGGTGTTTGGAAAGTTGTGATTATTGTTAGGAGAGAGAGTGTAAGTGAGAGAAGCAAGATCAAAGTAATAGTTGTGATGGACAATGATGGTGGTTGAGTGCAGTGTGATAAAGAATATGAGCAGGATAGAAGTAGTTTAGAGGATGGAGTACTATATGGGCTTATTTAGAAATGGGTGGGGAGGTAGAGTACAATAATGAGGAGGTATGGTATGATAAGGGAATAATTAGGGGAGTTATGGGATAGGTGGAAGAGAAGTATGGGAGGGGTCAGGCTAGGTATAAGGTTGATGTTATGGGGGGAGGGTGGGAATGGGGGCAGGGAGGACAGCGGAGCGAGCATAGCGAATGGAGCGGGTTCAGCCCCACTGGGAGAAGTCCTGAAAAAATTATCAGTTTAAAGGTGAGTACTGAGCTTAAAATATCAGTATCTAACAAAAGCTTAATTGAAGTAGCTCTGGAATTCTGTATTTTTCACTGTAGGCACATAAACAAGGCTGTTTGGCAGTTTTAGAGAGAGTTGTAATTAGTCTAGAGACTATGCTGAAAGTCAAAGCAAAATTTACTAATGTAAACATAAAGGCTTGGGCCGTGTGTGTGTGTGTGTGTGTGTGTGTGTGTGTGTGTGTGTGTGTGTGTGTGTGTGTGTGTGTGTGTGTAAGGCTGATTCAAGGTATTGGCCCAGTCTAGTGTCAATCGGCTGGAACCCGTCACTGATGTTGTACATACACCTTTTAAGCCTTAAAACCTAACAAAAACTAAGTTGTAATTCATCTATTACAACAGAAAAGCTGTAGGGTGTCAGGTTCTTGCTTCATGGAGTTTTATTTAGTTATGATAGTCATCTTCATTGGATGAAGTGGAAAATGTGTATTGTAGTTAATCCCAAGTGGGGTGTGGGGGGGGGGGGGCACGCAGGAAAGAAAGCCATGCAACTGAAAAATAAAATTAAAGAAGGTAGAATTAGTGCAAAGGTTACAGAATGTGAAGTGCAAAGCATGCAAGGTATACAGATAAAAAGTAAAATTGATTATATAGCATACATTATCAGCATTAACATGCAGCCTCTGGCTGATAACAGCTGTACAATCCAGCAGTGAATACAGACAGGATATATTGCACAAAGCAAGTATGGCTGTTCTAAAGCAATAGTTTTACAGCTAAGTTAAACAATATGAACAGTAACATGAACTACACTCAGTCTTCTATAAAAGCAATTAAAAAGTACAGCATCTGAGCCTTCTAAGAGCAGTAGCATACAACAGGAATGCTTAAAGATGCAGTCAGAACACAAATAAGATTTGCAAGCAGTAAAAAGGATGCCTGGCAGATATATAATTAAGCTCTACTTTCATGAAATAAGATAGACATACAAGCAGTCTGTCAGTTAATACAATAGCTAGCTCTCAAAGCATATAGGAGTTCTGAACATAAGTTACAACTCAGCACCATCAAATGACTCGGCAGTTAACAGAAATAACCAAATAATTCAGAAGTTAAACAGTAATAAGACAGTAATGTATATCAACTCTAATAGAAATGTAGTACTGCTCTACTTACTAGCAGTGTATGCACAACGAATAGAGGGGCAGGGAACCTAAAGCAGTAATAGGATGGAAAATAAATATGAGTTAGGTAGTTGAGAGGTGGTCTAAAGATGGTGCCAGAGAAGGGGATATTATATGCCACTGCAGCTACTCAGCAAGCATTATTTAAAATTAAATAAATAAATAAATCTGTCACAGAAGTCTTCTTGGCTCCTTAACAACAACATTCTTATATTCATAAAAACTAAGGCAATGATCCTTGGAAGTAAGCAAAAACACAGTACAATGTTAGCCCATCCATTTACCCCTGGAAACTACACCAGTTTTCAAGGATTTTGGAACATGGCCTAACCGAAATTTGTAACAAGTTTGTTCATACAATGCAGCACTGCCTAGCAGTGCTAAACAGAGGCTAACATAAATCAGATGATGGATTTCTTAACTCTACCAGCACTTTTCAAGCTCAAAGTAATTTTTTTACATACAATTCTTCCATCCAAAATGCACTGAAGAAAAGTTAAAAAAAATGACATCTTTATATTCAAGTTAATTTCCCTTGCTGAAAACAGTACATGGGTTAACACAATTTTCTTTTTCTTCTCCATTTTTTGTATTTCATATAATTTTTTTGTGTTTTTCTAGTAACACGCTGAGAATTGAGAACATAACAAATAATATAAAAATTACAATTTAGGGCTTTTAAGTAAAAAATCAATAGCAGAACATTTCACCAGGAAAAAATACATTACGTAAAAATAGATCTGTTAAGTCAACAATGTACTCTTGATGCAAACGGAGACAAACAAAAGTATTTTTTGTCCCCCCATATTCACCTTGTATACTTTCTTTGTAGGAATGCCCTGTTGGAATTTTTCTTTATCTGTCACTTTTGCCATACTGTCTGTCTTATTACAATCATCAGGTTAGTTGAGCTGCATCCTGATCTGAATCTGAATTGTTAATTTCTAATCTTACTTTTTACTCTGCTGAGTATTCAATCTGGCAGTTGGTTTAGAGGATTAAGAAGCTGTTAACATGCTGCTTTCCGTGGTACAGTGGTGTGAGGTTTGATTCCTTTAACCTTAGAAGGTCCTCAGAGATCAGTTTACCACCTTGGAAAACAAATAAAATAAATTCATTTGTGAGTCATCCTGTCCAGCATTTCAGGAAGTGTGACAGGAGTTTGATACTGCTGTACTGCCGACAATTTGCGATGTGCCTTTTGTTCTTCTACATTAGCACTCAAATGCTTATTATCTAGTCATCTTGGAAAATCCTTCTCTCTATGCTGGTATAATTACCCTCGAGACATTTTTGCCTAACTCATCCAATATTTTAATCCTGTTTGCTGTGACCGTGTCTGAACCTGCTGCTTTCTCTGAATTCATTTTATTTTGTGCTGTTCTTACTTCTTCTAAGGTGGGCTTTCTTACGCTTTCATCCTAGACCACATATGGGGCACTACATCTTCTGTGATGCTTTCTTCATTCAGAAACTGCTGGAAATAGTCCTTCATTTGCCTTTTCCTGTCCTGTGGACTGGTGAACCAGCTGTCACCAGCATCCCCATTGAATAATATCTGATTTGCTGAATCACTTCCAGAAGTCGGTAGAGTACGTCTGTTGGCTTAAAGTTTGCTATTGAAACTGCCCTCTTAGCACGTTTCTTAGTTAAACAGTATTCTTTCTCAGCTTGCCCCATCTTTTCTATCTCCCACTTTTTCTGTCATGTCTTTCTTTCTGTTGACAACTTTTTGGACTTCAGCATTCTTCCTGCTTTCCTTCTATGTCTTACAATTATGCAAGAGACTTCCAGTACACTTAAACAAAATTTCAGAAATGTGGAACTCCATCTCTCTAGCACTAAAACCATACCAAAATGAAAATTCCTTCAAAAAAATTACATTGGCACCTGAGAGAAAAAAATGGATCCGTACCTGCATCTCACCTGGCTGACTGTTTTCATCTCAAGAACAAACCCTTTTTGCACTCTTTTCCTCATTGCTGATTTCTTATCATTATGATTTCCTCCCACTCTTTCTCAACTATATCTTTATTACTATTACTATCTTCGTAATATATTTTTTCTCTCCTCTTAGAAGTAACTTTTACTACACCAACGACTTATAGCGAGACTAAGGTATCCTCATAAATTAAGGCCATTGCTGCTCATAAACTGTTTCTTTGTATATAATCTCCTTCTTATATGTATGTGATACATGTTAAATGTAAATTATTGTATTGTATATAATGTCTGGTATGTTTCTGTTTAATCACTTTTATGCTTAATCTTATATGGGATATAATTCCCTAAATTTTGTTTAAACTTTCAACATTGTCTTAATTATTGTAATTCAAGCTAAACCCAGTCAGACTATCCCGGTAGACAAAGGCAAGATAAATATAAATAAAATAAAAAATAAATCTCTAATCTCCTGCTTTTCCATTCTGCTTTTCAACACTGTTACATATCGTTAGGTAAGTTTTCTAAGTATCGTTATATTCATTTTTGGGACAGTGGCTACCACTGTTCCTCTCCTTCGGAATATTAATCAATATTCTTCATTTCTTAATCTATTACTGCTGGTTTCTTCATCTTGTTTCATTAGTCAAGTGTTCTGATGCCCACACTATAAACATCATACCTTCTAGTGAATTATAATGTGTGTCCACTTTCATAATTTCTGACTTTAATAAATTTGCACTGCTTTATCTATGTCTTTCATTTTTATTATTTCTTCTCTTATTTTTGCTTATCTTACTAATCAATTATTTCCATCAGTAATCAAAGTAACATTTCCTTCCTTTCTCTTTAACGTCCATTCCTTTCATTACATCACTAGACTTCTTTCCATCATATTTTACCATTTACCAATGTCCTATTTCTTCCACCAATGCACAATCAACCCTTCCTCCTTGCATTCTTTTGTATACGTTTTCCTCTTTGTTATATTAAAGGACTGCTATGGAAAAAAAAAAAAAAAAAACTTGAAAAAAGACATAAACTGTTTATGTTGTTAGAAAGTTCTACAAAATCCAAGCCTCCCAGCAGTACAATATTTTTTTCTAACCATGGATGCCCTAATGTGGGCAGCAATCCTGGCATGATTTTACTTCCATAGAAAGCTATTTTTTGCACATAATGTATTCTAATGTTTTCTGTCTGGTCATAATTGCAATAACTTACTGTGTAAGCAGAGGGATAGATACACTGTTAAGTTTGAGAACACACAGGAAAAGTGTCAATGACTATTCTGCAGTGGCATTTGCATATTTGTTTCCTGCATATATTTTAAAGACTCTATAAAATCATATTCAGGTGAGAAGAAATGGCTGAGATAACATAACGTTTTAAAACGTTTCATTTTGTGATGTTCAGTTGCTATCCACATTCCACCTTCCGTCCCTGATTCAACTAGTATATTATATTTTTTGGCTTGCAATGCTTGGTTAATTAGTGAAATTGCTGTCAGCGATTATCAAGTTTCTAGACTTTTCAGACTGCAACAAATCCAATAGGCATGTGACCCTGAGGGACACCGCAGCTGCAAATGACAGTACAGTTTTATGACCTCAGTAGAATTAGAATAACAAAAAAGTGTTACAGGTACCTTGCTGAGTGTATTTTTCCTTGGCAAGAAGCCTTCAAATGTGATAGGCAAAATAATTTAAATTTCTAAAGAAATCATCATGAAATTTCATTATTCACCAAAAATGGTGTGAACTGACAAAGATGACTAGGATTGAGATGCCACAGAGGGGAAGAATCTGCAAATTTGTGCTTTGACGAATAGAATTACGGGGATCAAACTGTAGGGGGAGTAGTATAGTCTGAGGAAAAGAAATGTTTTAAGGCCACAGCTGTCCATTAAGTTTACATGAGGATTCTGATTCTGTCATGCAATACTTGTATTAGAAGATCCTTAATCTGTTTAGCCAAGTGTGCCTTTTGCTGGGTAGTTATATGTAATCTACATACATACTGTGAACAAGTGAGGAGCGTCACAGATACTACAGCTCACTCCTAAAGGGAATCTGTCTATTACTTTGGTCAGTGGCATGACTGATTACCTGCCTGTAGATTGTAAACTTACCTTCCTGTAGATTGTGAAATCCCACTTTTAAGCTAATACCTTCTTTTTTATCTTCTGATATTTTCATAGTTTCCTCTGTTTAGTGCTCAGTTGTATAATGACCTCCTGCAATGTTACATGTGAGGTGAATGAGCTAGTGGCATTACTGTTTTACTCTTTGATCACCTCACTACACAATGGTGTATTACTGGTTTTGAACTTTTCATATATTCTGTAGATCCCAGGTTCATTCCTTTATCAGTTATAGAGACAGGACCTTACCCCTTTCTGATCATATTCTTCATGTATATCGGGGTGCCACCTTTCATTGTGGCAAAAAACAGACTAGAGCCACACCCCTAACACCTTACATAACCCCACCCATCTCCTACCCATCCCCACTCACTTTCCGGCCAATTCTTGATGTCATTGACATATCAGGTGAAGAGAAATGTCCTCTTTTTCCTGTTTGAGACATTAAGATGATGCTCTTCAACAGCTACAAAACTCATCACATACTTTTCAGTCTATGTGTACAACTGTGTACATACTACAAATCAGTTATACCTATAAAAAAATAATTATACATATGTTTCCATTGCAACTTTACCCCCACCACTGTGAGAACAGGTAGGAATGGTGCCATCTTGGGTCATTAGAGTAATGATGACACTGTTCCTTAGAACAGTTGATACCAGTTGCATTTTTAGTGCCTGCACCGAAGTGTCAAACATCCACCCTCTTTAGCCGATCAGTTTAACACTTTGCAGGGAGAGTAGGAAAATCCTGCTCTACCTGACATGACATGAAGGAGCCCTGCTTTTATCACTCTCTGAAGCTGCCAACACTACTCAGTAGGTCCACCCAAGGAGATGTATGGTAGCTCCATGCTTTTGAATGCATATTTCTGAATCATGCATCATGTAACATAACACTGTACCAAGGTGCTATATCCGTTCAATGCGTTATGAATATGAGTAGAGGTCACATGCCATGTGCTAAATGTTATATACTTGGTGCTTGTTACATACATGGTTAACATACTGTGCACAGTAAGCAGTTCACAGCTATCTGGTTCATTGGTTTAGCCCCAGGGCTATATACCTCCTCTTACTGTGATATCAAGTGCCATGGCCATTCTGGGTAACAGCTTTCAGTATGAGTAAGATAAAGAGAAATTTGAATAACAGTTCTGTGAAGAGGAGTACTGCAGCATGAAAGAAACCTGCCTGACAAAGTACTTCATCCATGACAACAAATGTTGCGGAGAGATTCAGGGACAGTGATGCACATGTGTTGTATGTGTAATTGGAATTGTTTCACACTGGAATGGCATATACATGTCTGGCTGTTTGTTGGAGGACACAAACTGAAAACTTAGGCTACTGTGGGTATTACATACCAGACTGGGTTTTATGTAGAAGTAGAGGTACAGTATAAAGAAGGGGCAAACTTGTGCATAACAGTAACTCCATCTGGTAAATAAATCCATATGGGGGCAAGGGTCATAATTATGCATTCACTACATTGTTAAAAGCACCTGCTTAATGAAATGTTTTGTCCATAGGTGTACAGTACTGGCATGACCAAACACGTGAGGTAGTCCCTAAAATAGTTCACTAGCCAGAAGTATGAAATGCTACTGTAAGCCCACGGCACAAGTGTTATGTACTTCCTGTGAAAGGATGCTGCAGACACTCTGTACTGGGACCAATTATGTCAGAGTCTGATTCATGAAGTCACTGGTGCAGGATGTGAATATTGTTGATGGCCATAATATGTCCCTATGACAGGTTCAGTGGAGGATTACCATTGCAATACTCCATGCAAATCAAAAGGCTTGGGATGTCAGGGTAGACAGATCAGCCACCACTGGATTCAGACCAGAACTCAGAAGTGACTGACAGAGGTCATGCAGTTCTTTTTATCTGGAGTCAGTCAGGAAGGTTGGCCCTTTTTATTTGCAGGTGACTTGTGTGGAGGACAAGCCTATCACCAACCACCTGTGCACCAAAAGGGAAAACAATAAGTTCGGAGTATTTGTTATAATACTTTATATCATACACAGGTACATAACTGAAGAGATCAATTGCCATGGCCCACCTGCATGTCTGAATTTACAGGTACCTCTGATCTGAAAATAAAAATCGTACTCATCAAGGTACATTTTCCAATGTAAGGCATAGATCTGTTTCCATGTGTACTGCTAAATGTGTCACAAGTGTATATGGAGGCATGTTTTTGAAGGCTGGCAATGGTGTCATGAGTTTTCATTCTTTCCCAAGTTCCACTGGTGAAAGGAATACATAACATGACAATACAGGACTGACATCAGCAGGATATTTGTGGCCAATGGTGATGGCAGCATGCCAGTGTCCACAACATTACAGGCTGAGGGGGTCACCCATATCCACCAGTATCAGATAGTAAGTGAGCACATGATCTCACTGGAGTATGACAGACATCCTGTACCTGATGGTGTCACGTGGAGTGCACTTGTGTCTCCATCCCAGACAGCATCTACAATGTGCCCCACTTCTGAGGTGGTCATATCCATTATGTGGTAGAGACGTATAGGGTGCAGGATCGCAATGACTCTAGAACTGTCCCAAATATGATTTTGGCAGTCAGAATTGAGTTAGAGAAGTGCAGGATAGAGATGCATGCACACCTGGCTGCTACTTTGTGGAGACAGTCAGTGTACTGCTTGGTTTGCAGCTGGGCATACACCAACTGCACAGTGCCCTGCACTGTAAGCGCAGAGAGATAACAGTACTACTGAGGTCACTGGTGGTAAATGTTTCCTCCATAGGTGCATTCATGAGACACAATGCAACCAATATCAGGTCTGCCTCAACAAGCCATGGAGTCCATGACAACGGGATGGCCCAAATGTAAAGTGGTCTGATAAAGGGCATTCTATGTAAGACTACACAGAACATTGGTGAGACAACAAAAGTTTCACCTGTGGGCACACAGACTGCTACCTGTGGTCATGGCTATCATCTATGTTATGAGTGTTACCATTTATCAGGATAAACACTTAGGACACCTTTTCATCCTCAGAAAAAGTACTCTGGTTCTTCATGTAATTTTTATAATGAGTTAATATTTCCAGTTGTTAGTTAGTTACTTGACCATAAAAGGAATCTTTATCTCCTATAACCTTAATTTCAGTGATTTATTTTAGCACACGCAGCATAAAAAAGGGCTACTGCATATACACATTCAAAATCAATGGTGGGCTGTGCTTGTTCATTCAGGGTTTTGATAGACACATATACCTGTTTTAAGTAGAGTCAAATGGAATAAATGAATTCTTGAAAGATGACAGGATGAAAGACTATCCTAGGCCAAAAGCAGTATGAGTTTTGTACAGATACAATGAATACTAATGCAGCTGGAAAGGCACTTTGATTTTACAACATGGTAGGAAGGCATGTTTCAAAGTACGCAAAAGCAATCATGATATACTTTGTGTCAATGCAACAGGCAGACTAGATACATCATTGCAAATCCTGCCACTCAGATAATTGATCAAAAATTAGAAAAAAAAAATGAGTGAGCATACTCTGAGGCCTGATGAGAAGACTCAAAATGTAAAGATTCTTACTTGTAGTATGTGAGCATTCTGGTATCAAAATAAGGGCACATTTATAATTTTTTTAAAGTGCTGAGCATTAGACATTTTTTTGTTCATGCACCTCTGGCTATCACACAGTTCTTGTTGGGAAATAGTAATTGTGTAATATGCTTATATGTTAAATAAAATACTAAAATGATTGTATTTATCAATTATTATACCAATAATTAAGTTCTTACATAGCACATTTAGCAGAAATGTTTATAGTCAAATTAATAGTAGATAAAATAATTTTCAGCAAAATATGTTAATAAATGAGCATGTAAATAATAGAATGCTTTTCCTTTATCACATCTAAAAAGGTCACACACAATTAATGAATAACAAATACATTAAAAGTAAGGGAAATACTCCATTGTCATCCTTCATGTACCATGGTGGTCATTTGCTGATTGCTTTTTTATTACCCACTCAGGCCATTTTTCATTAATGCCAATAGAGTGCACACTGCTTAAAATATAAATCCAAGAGTGTTCACATTTTTCAAGGACAGTCCCTATGTCCTCTTTCCTTAGTCCAAGTGAAAACATTTCCAGCTTACAGGATCTTACAAATTCACTGTTTTTGTTGTATATAAGTAGAAATGCAGGTCTACTGGAATGTTTTAGATGTTGTTATAAATATTATTTGCTTGTTCTCACATTGACTTATGATCAAACCCAAGTAAATTTTTTTGCAACTACACCAAAGAATGTAAGCCACAAACCCAATGTCCCAATTTACTAAATATTTAACTGGATAATTCTACTCCTGATGACAAACTTCTTCTATCTGTGTAGCAAGTTTACAAATTGAACAATACCAAATGTTTATGCATTTGTTTATGGACCCCTTATTACATCTGTGTATGTAATATTTGGGATTCAGAAAATACATCATCTCTCACAATTATCACGTACCACAGAGAGATCAATTGTCAAGAAAATGAAAAAATGTTATTCAGAGACTTTTTTGGTTGCAGTCAGAGAGATGTCATAATGAGATCATTAGCATGTCTCTGAATCTCATTCTAGATAACACAAACTGTGTCAGAGCTGACACTAATGATATTCATACACACACACACACACACACACACACACACACACACACACACACACACACACACACACACACACATATCCAGACACTCAGTTCTGTACCTAATCCCTCTAGTGCAAGCACCAAGCCAGCCACATACAAACACATGCACATAGCACACACACATTCATGCAGCTTCATTCACGCCCCAGCAGATATCCACACACACCTCTACAAACATAGTCACACTAACATCCCCACCCCCAAGAATTCGTTGGACTTGCTGCCCCCTCCCCGATTGCTTCATTACCATGTAGCTGTACCACTGAGACTGTCACAGTGATGCCCCTGCTAGTAATAGGGCAATCTAAGAATCAGAAAATTTACCACAGTGTGGAAGTGACTATGCTTATTTATTTATCATTTGTTTACCAGGAAAGTCCGACTGGACACAGGTCAATTTTCAGTAGAGGCCCAGGGAGAAAAGCTAAAACAATACGAAAAACAAACAAACATTATACCACAAGAAAATTATAGAGTACAGGTCAACAATGAAACTACACATTGCACAATATAAATAACCAAAAGGGATGACACCTTAGCAGTTTTAACAAAATTTGTACATCAAAGAGTATACGGTATTATACAAACTAGACTAGCATATATATTAGAAAGCACGTATGATATTTTTGAAGAAGACTTGAAATGATTTGAGGTAATAGAGCTTATTCCTCAAGGTAAGCCTTTCTGAATCCTAGCCATTGTGTCTGTGGGATTATTTCTTGGGCATTTCTGGTTATTGTTGCACAAATCACATACCTACTGTGTTTGAGTATAATAGTATAAACCAAAACTCCATTTTAAGCTGTGTCTCATATAAAATGTTATTTGCAGATGGTTCCAAGAGTCTGCACAGCTAAGTATTTTGTCTCATTGTCATTGGCAACTTATTTTAAGCATGGGCTCTATGTAAAGGCAGCATTTTTGGCAACATCAGAACTATCGCTGGGTCTGATTACAGTTGCCATTTGTCTCTCTTTGCACAGGACAGCCCCTATTTGGTCAGGTGTGTCCTGTGATAAAACATGAAAACTGACAAATATTCTGACATTTCAGGACAAAATATCTTCCTTATTTCCCTTTAACAGTTGCATAAAATTATTATTTTGTATCTGAAATAACTTAAGGTTACACAAAAAGAGTAGAAACTATTCAAACTGTGAAAGTGACTTCCGGTCCATTTTACAAGTTATGAGTATGGTTTGTCCTGCAAAATCTGACATTTTCATATATACTGTTTTAAGTATTTGAACAGGAGGCAACCATAGATTTGATGTATACCTTGCTTTGTCCACATTGGTTGTTAGCAATCAGAATTTACTACTTCTATGAATCTTAACTTAGTGTACTTGCTGTTCTTGTATGGCCTGACTGTGATGTGTTAAAACACATCAAATAATAAGCTTTTCTTATCTCCATTCAAGTCTGCTTATTTATTTGTTTAGGTAATGACTGGTCTAATATGCAAGCTTGGTAGTCTGCATACAGTAAATTTTAACTTTGGTTAAAATGCTCTAGGCCTCCCTTTTTAAGTGTAGCAATAACTGATATATCTGCAGTACTGTCACCACCTACTGGCTAGAACTTAAGACAGTATGATTGCATTTGTTAATGTTTTTCTTTCTGCCACAACATGTATTATTACTATTATTATTATTATTATTATTATTAGCATTAGCATTTGCAGCTGTAGTACACATATTTGTATAGATTCAACTATGAAAACTGCTCCAATAATGCAATATTCCACAGTATTGCAGTGTGACAACTGCATACACGGAAAAGAAGAAAGCTCTGCTAAGGACAGGGCTTGTATTAATTTTCAGCAGAAGTGTGTGTCATGCTTTAACCCTGCACATTGTTTTACATGGTTTTATGGCAGGCCTGTGAATAGATGTAGTTATCTGGTTTATTTAGGCTTGTACTTTGTTATTGCAATTGCGTAGGGGAAGATTAGTTAGAGGTCAGGCCCTAAGTTTGATGTGGCATATAAGATAAATCTGAGTATCATGCAGTACAAGAACTGGGTTGGAGTAACTGTTTATGTGGTTTCACAGTCTGAACAGCTAGGATAAGAGTTTAAGAAATCCAGGATGACCGTTTAACTAGTTATAGCACCTTTATAGCATCTACTATTATGAGGCAGCACATTCCATTTTATAAAAGATTTCTGAATGTCATATTTCTTCATTTGCAGTGTATATAGTAAGTGAACAGTAGATAATTATATTAATATCTTTACTTTTAGTGTACTCAATGTCATATGAGACTACTGTGTTTGATAGCAGTGTTGTTGCTTATAATCCAGAAGCAGCTAGTCTAATTTGGTTCAGGTAATTCAGTGATAGCATTTATGTAGTGATCCTACTGGAAATCACAGCCATATTATAGACTGAAGCTAGTTTGTTCAAAGGTCTTTGCTAGGATTAGGGCTGAAATAATCACATCAAAATTTCCTATGGAAAGCACCACTGTTATGATCAGTCTTGCTTTGGCTTCAGAGATGAGGTATTGCTTCAGAATGACTTCTTCTTCTTCTTCTTCTACTTTCGGCTTTTTCCCGGTTAGGGGTTGCCACAGCGGATCGCCTTGTCCGCACACTGAATGGCAGTGGAGTTTTACGGTGTCAAGTTGCCAGCCCGGCGCCCAACCTTCCACAGAAGGCACACTCACACGCACACCTAGGGCCAATTTAGAGTGTCCAATCCACCTACAGCATGTCTTTGGGATGTGGGAGGAAACCGGAGCACCCGGAGGAAACCCACGCGACCACAGGGAGGACATGCAGACTCCGCACAGAAGGCACCCCAGCCGAGGATCGAACTGGAGAACCTCTTGCTGTGAGGCGGCAATGCTAACCACTGCACCACCGTGGCCACCCATTGCTTCAGAATGACTAACATCCTAAAATACCGATTAGTACTATTAGCAGCTGGTCACATATCTCAAGAATGTTGTATCATGGTACAGGATATAATAACCAAGATACTTCATCCATGCTGTTACCACTAGGACAGAACCTGTTCAAGAAGTCAAACTAATTTAGGCAGCTCTGTCAACTGGGTGCAGTCCTGCTTATCCCTCATAATCTTGCCCCCCCCATTTTTCTGATTAATTATGCACTCTTTGATACTTGCCATGCTAGTGGTAAATTTATAAAAACAATACATATTGTTCTTAAGGCACTACGGAAGGAGACTGGTAGCATTTGGCACCAGCAAATGCTGCAATAGTGCTCACTGGCCAGCAGCAACCCCAGTATGAAGTTAGGAGGTGCAAGAAATTTGCAGCAAAAAAATTCAGCCTAACAAAACAGTGGTAGTAAAGCTTTACAGAACAGCACCTTCAGTGACAGTAAACAGCAGTGTAATATGATTATCCTACCTGGTAGTCTCAATGTGACTGAAGTAATTATCAGCCATTGTACTGGGGTAAAAATAAATGCATTGTAATCAGTGGAGTTAAGCCAGCTGAAACAGCAAAATACATCTCCTGCTATCTTTCTTACCAGATGCTTTTTCTTTTACACTGCAACAGCAGACACTTTAGCCTTGACTGACAGCATGCAAGAGTACAGACAGACAGAATCAGTTAACATATTGTCCATCTTTCTGAGCTTTCATGTCTTTTCTCAACATATCCAACATCCAAAAGGTAGATACAGAAGACAATGGTTAGCCATCTGGACAGTCCTTTGGGCTAGTTAGTTAGTTATCAGTCAGTTTCTTAGCTTGTCTGTGACTGGTTTGAGAGACTTAGCAAGGCCAGGGCCACTTGCACGCATTCATTGCAGCCAATAAGCACTAGGCTGTACTTGCTGTCTTGGGTTTATAGTATATGGAAAGACACGGCACCTTCACTGCAGCCAGTAAGCACTAGGCTGGACTTGCTGTCTTGGCATTGTAGTATATGGAAAGACATGGCACCTCCATCGCAGCCAGTAAGCACTAGGCTGGACTTGCCTTGGGATTACAGTATATGGAAAGACACGGCACCTTCATTTCAGCCAGTAAGCACCAGGCTGGACTTGCTGTCTTGGCATTATAGTATATGGAAAGACATGGCACCTTCACTGCAGCCAGTAAGCACTAGGCTGGACTTGCTGTCTTGGCATTGTAGTATATGGAAAGACATGGCACCTTCACTGCAGCCAGTAAGCACTAGGCTGGACTTGCTGTCTTGGCATTGTAGTATATGGAAAGACATGGCACCTCCATCGCAGCCAGTAAGCACTAGGCTGGACTTGCCTTGGGATTATAGTATATGGAAAGACACGGCACCTTCATTTCAGCCAGTAAGCACCAGGCTGGACTTGCTGTCTTGGCATTATAGTATATGGAAAGACATGGCACCTTCATTGCAGCCAGTAAGCACTAGGCTGGACTTGCTGTCTTGGGACTATAGTATTTGGAAAGACATGGCACTTTCATTGCAGCTAGTAAGCACTAGGCCGGACATGCCACCTTGGGATTATAGTATATGGAAAGTCATGGCACCAGCACATTGATATTTAGCTCAGTCTGCTAATTACCCAAGTAAAGCTGTAGCCAAACATGTAAGCCTTTTGCCCTAAATTAAGACTACTGGACTAAGAAGTAGATTTTTGGAATATGTATGTATGCTGTCAAGACAACAATACCGAAAACTGACAATTACAAATGGATGATATTTCCCAGGGCAGGTAAACACTTGCCCGGCATGTGGAAATATGCCCTTTTTCCGACTGTACAGGAAATAAATTCTCCTCACCACTACTAAAGACACCAAGGGTAGACAAATGAACAAAGAAAAAAGACCTTAGGTGTCATCCACAGCTTCAGGCTTCAGACTGTTAAGACACAATTTATTAATCACTTAAAAAGTGAACCAGAAACTCTCTGCTATAAAAAATACCCTAGATTGTTCCCCCTTCAAGAAACTTTTCTACACTCAGTTAATGATCAACAATAATGCCTATCTCACTCCCTCTGTACTAAACAAGTTTGATTCTAAGAAATCCCCCACCTGCTCATGCTGCTCCTTCCCAAGAGCTGACCTTCTGCATGTTTTATGGTCTTGCCACTACTCACATAAACTCTGGACCTCATTGAAGATCCGCTTACAGACAATGGGCTACCATAAATCGACTATCTCTTGGGAATTAGCAATCCTTCACATTCCTTCCAAAGCTCTCTCCAAATTTGACACACACTTACTGGTTTTCTTATGCTCGCTTATGAAACTGTACATTACTAAAAATTGGATTGATCGCACTAAATTATGCTGGAACAACTTCAAGGAACTAGCCTGTACTTACAACTCAGCACAAAAAAATTATATCGAAAAGTCCTAAGAAGATTGCCCTTTTAAAAAAAGTCTGGGGAAAAACTATAGCTCTTATTAATAGTGAATAATTAATTCCTATATCCTCATTAGGTATGGAGACCTTTTCTCTTATTACACTCTTCTCCTTATCTTATTGTACTCTCTCAGTGGTTGCACTTTGGTCAACACTTGTATATATTGTATATATTTTATTACATTGTTGTTGTTTTCTTTTTCTTCTTGTTAAGTTTTACCTGCTCTACATATTTATATAAATACCATTATTCAGTATAGTGTGCCTTTTTTTGTTGACATGTTATGAAACAATAAAAAGTTTCTTGGAAAAAAAAAAAGTGAGGCTGACAGGATGTAAACGTCACTAGAATATGATGAACTGAAAATAGTTAAATATCCAAGCAGTTGTCATCCACAGCTTCAAATTTCAGGCTGTTAAAACTCAATTTATTGAAAGCTTAAAAAGTGAAGCTGACAAAATGCAAACTTCACTGAAGTACTGAAATGATTAGCCTAGTAATTAACATCCACAACTTCAGGCTTCAAGTTGTTAAAGCACAGTTAATAAATGCTTTGTAAGTAAGCTGACAAAAACATATACTTCACTGGAGTGTAAAAAGCTGATGAAATTGTCCAAACGATAAGCGCTTTCAGCAGATGCCTTTCTTCAGATCGCATGAAAGTGTGGTTAGCTCTTCCTGTTTATAAAGGAAACACAATCAAGAGCTGGTAGCTAATTGTCTTTGGTGTTCTTAAAGGCACAGGACAAAAATAAATGTTCAAAGTTGAGATTTGTCTCCTATAATGTAGTTCAGTGTTAAAAATGCTAGAATCATGTATTGATGTTTGGTAGGTTTCTTCTAGATTTTAGAACAGGTCTGAGAGATACTATTGTATTGAGACCTGGGGGTCGATTGGCTCTAAAATTATTGATCCAAAAGATCTCTCTCAATTCTGTCCTGTTATGGACATCTCCTTCCCTGATGTTCTGGGTGACCACTTCCACAGCTTTAAACAAGAAATTATGCGTAGGATGGACCAGTACGTGTGCTGCTAAGGCATTATGTGGAACTTTCTGATCAATGTCTCTGACATGTCGTAGAATGCGATCCTTTAGTCGTTGGTCAGTTTTACCAAGGTAAAAAGCTTGGCACTTGCGACAGGTAGCCAAATAGATTATGTGGCTAGTAGTACAATCAGCATAAACATTGAAATGAAAGTTACATCCAGATACTGGATGAAGAAAAGTATTACTAGTATCTAAGTAAGGACAAGCGTTGCATCTGCAGCATTTGAAAGTACCTTTGCGGTCTGATAGTGGACCACCACATTTAAAGCCATCTTTATGGCATAGTAATCTCTTGATATTCTTTTTATTCTTGTAAAGAAACCTGGGTCTCTCTCCAACGATGTTCTTTATTTTATCATCTGCTGTCAGAATCGGCCAAAATTTCCTGATCACTTCACAGACCTGTCGATTGTCTGAACTGTAAGTAAGCATACATCTAAGTTGTTGAGATGTTGTATCATTAGACTGTCTTCGTGATGCTTGTTCAGACCTCTCTGAGTAATAAGGTTGACCTCTTTGCTTTCTATAGACTTTCACCTGTGAAATTGGTGGAAAATTATTTTCCTGGTAAGCCCTATCCTTCAAATATCTACGTAGATTGGATTGCTCTTCCAAGAATTCATCCTCATCAGTACAAAGTCTTGAGACTCTTAAGATTTGATTGTCAAAGATATTATCAAAAATATGTCTTGGATGCATGCTCTGCCTGTGTAAGAAATGATTTTGCCAGGTCTCTTTCCTATGTACCCCAGTAGAGAGACCTTGAATTGGATATAAACGTATCTTAACATCCAAGAAATCTATGACTGAGGATGAGTGTTTCATTTTGAACTCAAGGAAGTCAGTGCTGTTGTTACTAAAGCTGACAAAAAGATCCAATTGGTCAATACCTCCTTTCCATAAACAAAAAACATCATCCACAAATCGCCCATAGTAGACAAGTTCATTCTTCCAGATATTTCCATCACTAAAGATTTTTTTAAATTCCCACTCAGCCAAGACCAAGTTTGAATAACTGTTGGCACATGGAGTTCCCATGGCCACACCCCAGGTTTGCAAATAAAAGGTATCTCCATACATAAAGATGTTATTCTCAAGGACTAATTCCAGCAGAGAACAAAGAGGTTCCGTTGTTAAGTTATGTCTAACCAGAAAATCATGTAAGGCCCTCAGGCCATACTCATGGGGGATCACAGTAAAGAGACTGGTTATGTCCATAGTTACAAGTAGAAGGTTATCAAAACCATCCAGAGACTTAACAGTGGAGAACAAGTCTTTCAAGAAGCTGCCTGTATCCTTTAGGACAATGGTAGCATAAGGTAAAGCTTTCTTGAGTTTATTTTCAACATACATGGATATGGATTCAGTGATCCATCCTCTCCCAGAGACAATGGGACATAAGGGAGTGTCCAAAATATCTTTATGTATCTTAGGTAATCCACCAATGCTGGGAAACATAGGATGAGGTGTTTCAAAAAATTCATATAAATCTTGCTTGATCCTTCTTTCCATCAATAGATCATAGGTGCTCCCTCTGATACATTCAATTCTCTAATTTACTTCTTTCTTACTCAATTTGCGATAAGTCATGTTGTCATCCAACATCAGTGAAACTTTATTACGATACCAGTCTGCATCCATCACTACTATGCAGCCACCTTTATCTGCTGGTTTAATCACCAAGCTATCTGTCCTTCTCAGCTGTTGGAGAGCCTCTTTTTCTTTCCTGTTTAAATTATAGAAACAATTCTTAACTTTATCTGTTGTACCTCTCACCTTATTTATCTCATCCTCACACAATTTCATAAAAAGTTCTACTTGAGGAGGATTAACTGGAGTAAATAAACTCAATTTCTTATAGGTCTGCTGTTCTTTCATAGAACCTTTTCCAAAAATACATTTCAGGGACACGTTCCTGCAAAACAACCTAATATCCATCACGAATTCATTCACATCAGAAGAAATAGCTGGAATAAAACTCAGCCCCTTGTTTGACAGGCTGATAACATCAGGATCCAGTGTGGTCTTAGATACGTTGACTACTAAGTCATTACCCCCAATATTTAGTCCACAAACTTCTTCCATTTGCGTTCTTGACTCTGCGTCCTCTGTGGCCTGTACGAATTCTCCCTCACAAAAACCGGCAACGGCCAGTTTACTGGTAGGTGCATCGTCGCTTCTTTAGTTCTAGTAGCACAATTAATGGTGGTGTTGGAATTACTACCATCATTGGTATCGTTAGCACCAGTAACTCACAGATCCCTGATGGCAATATCAGTGCTGACAGTAGGAACCTCCTCTCCTGTAGATAAAGTCGAAGAGGGAAGAGAAGTTGATGAGGTAGTAGTTGTTCGAGAAAGATGCAAAGTGTTAACAGTCTCTTTTACAGCCAAACCTTGTATGGCTTTCCTTTGTTTGGTAGTTGAAAAATGGGGATGTCCTCGACTAGTATTCTCCTCTCTAGGCCATTCAAATATATGACCGTTAGTAAAATCCCTATGATCTCGATTCAGTTTACCCATTTTTTGTAGTTTAAGCTTATTGTCATAAGTGTTTAAGTTCACTTGTAACTGTTCAATCTGGCTTAAATGCTGGTCCTGCAAATCACAACATTCCAGTTCTTCTTGTTTTTTAGAAATAAAGGAGGAAATTTGTTCTTCTTCAGTTTTAAAAAAATCAATGAGCACCCTCATGTATTTTTGGCTAGTTTCCAAATTAATCCTTTGCCATTGGGCTTACAGCTCCGGATAGGTGTTTCCATAAGAGGGAAGAAATTTAACTCTCATTCCTCTTGGCACTATCTGATGAAATAGGCAAGCTTCCAAATGGAAGCGTTGCCATTGAAGCCTTTTAAGGCGATAAGCAGCATTTTCTACTTCGCAAAGCGTGTCAGAAAAACTAGCATCTACTGCAAGGTTTGTAGTATTAGGTGCTAAACAATCACTACTAAAATTAATAGTTAAAAGTGGATTCGCAATGTCTCTAGAAAAACCCGGAAAATTGCATGATTTCGCTTTCACTGCTTCTCCTGTTTGCCCTTCTGCCATGTGTAGAGTGGGAGAAACAAACAACAAAACAGGAAATAAATTCTCCTCACCACTACTAAAGACACAGAGGGTAGGCAAATGAACAAAGAAAAAAGACCTTGGGTGTCGTCCACAGCTTCAGGCTTCAGACTGTTAAGACACAATTTATTAATCACTTAAAAAGTGAAGCTGACAAAATGCAAACTTCACTGAAGTACTGAAATGATTAGCCTAGTAATTAACATCCACAACTTCAGGCTTCAAGTTGTTAAAGCACAGTTAATAAATGCTTTGTAAGTAAGCTGACACAAACATATACTTCACTGGAGTGTAAAAAGCTGATGAAATTGTCCAAACGATAAGCGCTTTCGGCAGATGCCTTTCTTCAGATCGCATGAAAGTGTGGTTAGCTCTTCCTGTTTATAAAGGAAACACAATCAAGAGCTGGTAGCTAAGTGTCTTTAGTGTTCTTAAAGGCACAGGACAAAAATAAATGTTCAAAGTGGAGATTTGTCTCCTATAATGTAGTTCAGTGTTAAAAATGCTAGAATCATGTATTGATGTTTGGTAGGTTTCTTCTAGATTTTAGAACAGGTCTGAGAGATACTATTGTATTGAGACCTGGGGGTCGATTGGCTCTAAAATTATTGATCCAAAAGATCTCTCTCAATTCTGTCCTGTTATGGACATCTCCTTCCCTGATGTTCTGGGTGACCACTTCCACAGCTTTAAACAAGAAATTATGCGTAGGATGGACCAATACGTGTGCTGCTAAGGCATTATGTGGAACTTTCTGATCAATGTCTCTGACATGTCGTAGAATGCGATCCTTTAGTCGTTGGTCAGTTTTACCAAGGTAAAAAGCTTGGCACTTGTGACAGGTAGCCAAATAGATTATGTGGCTAGTAGTACAATCAGCATAAACATTGAAATGAAAGTTACGTCCAGATACTGGATGAAGAAAAGTATTACTATTTATTTTTATTAAATAGGAATCATTATCACCACCATCTCTCTACTGCTTCAGCAATAGCTTTCTTGAAGCATGCCTCTCAACCTTTTAGACAAGTAATCTGGAGAAAGCCAAAAATAAAGGGGGGAATAAAGACCCCGAATAAGAGATTTTAAATATATATGCTATGAACTTAAGAGGTTGCTAAAATAACAGGTTTTATAGTAGCATGCATGTTCTGAAGAATCTGAAATTCTGTTAGGGTTGGTGTGGCTTGTGAGTGATTTCTCAGGTTGTATGGGGAGTTTTTTTTCATGAAATCTAACTGTGAGGGGAGTAAATGTGCAGAGCTGGAGTAGATTGTGCAGTTCATATCCTAAAGGTAGGCTAGATCTTTGTTTTATGGGTAGTCATTTCACTTTTTCTAGGTTGATATAGTGATGGTTACAGAAAAGTGAGTTTGTAATGATTTGACAGATGCTGTTAGAGATAGTCTGGAGCATGGCAATGTTTTTCATAGAGGCAGAAGCAAAACTTGGGAGCCCATATTCAAGTTGAAAAAGGAGAACTCCTTTTCCAATAGCTGATCTGGCTGGTTGTGAGAGAAAAGGGAAGATCTTTTGGCCCAGGAGAAGAGGGAGTTTGCTTTAGCTCTAACGTTGTGTGGAATTGGAAGTTTAGTGACTGATCAATCCATAGTACTAAGTATTTAAAGGTGGAGGTTGTCTATCGCATGGTTGTGTAAGACAAAAATAATTAAAGGGTGAGGTGCTTGATGAGTTTTCTGTGCAGCTCCAGAAAGCAAAGTTTTGGTCTTGGCAGGGTTGAGAAGTAGTGTATAGTTTATGAGCCATTGGTGGAGCTCATGTACGTCTCACTGGAGTTGACACTGAATGTTGGTGTGATCGGTAAATGACAATGTCATCAGCATAGAGGATAAGTGGGAGATGGAGGCCACTGGGAAGTTTGGTAATGAATATACAGAAGATGGTGGTAAGAATGGATCCTTTTGGTACACCTTTTGTAATAGGTGCAGATTCTGACTGGGAGGATCCTATTTTAACTCCGAAGTGTCTGTAAAGTTTTAAACCAGGGAGCCATTTAAAGTTTTTATGTAAGTCACACTTATGACTGTTTCATTTGTAGATTCTCACAAATTTATACATCTTGTAAATAGCAGTTGAAGTTTAAGTGTGCTGGAAATTGAATGTAAGGTTAACCACGTGCGGCCATATTCAGTTTTGGGATTAAGCATTTTTCTGGCCAGGGCATGCTGTGCAGTTAGAGACAGCGGAGAGGCTATACTATAAAAACTTTCACCATATTTAGTCATTACCGTAACTCTGTTAGTTTGCTTTCTTTCTTATTCATACAGCCAAGAAGTACTCACCTCTGTTTTTCACTCTTAAGTATTTCTATAATCGGGTCTATATTAAATCATCGAATGCTTAGAGAAGCAAACAGTGATTTATCGACCCCATGTAAGCGAACGCTTACAAACTCAAATGCTTAGAACAGCAATTTTTTTTTCAAGGGAAAAAGAATCGCTGTTCCAAAAAAAAACAAAGAAAAAAAAAACACTTAAAACATAACATAAACCCCCTTCTTAAATATACCAACTCCGAGATCACACTACAGTGACAAAAATGGCAAAGTAATGGACGCGGCCAAGCAAATTCTTTCCCAGTGAAAGAATATGCTTTTATGCCGCTTCGTCATTTTGCCTTTTCGTCTTTTCAAGTTCGACCGAGAGGCGTTCAAAAGAACACATCTTCGGTCATCTAATAGGAACCCCTATAATCATACATTGCAAATATTTTTCTTTTAACACTGCCAACCTTTTATTTTGCCCATCTTGGCACTGTCAGCTTTTATAATCCCAAAATCAATACTTTTCAACTTGCTAGATTCCATTACTGATTACTTGGTCTCTTGTAAAAGTACTTATCTCACTTCTGCCTTTTCTAACCTTGCCGCAGTTTTTCCCATCTTTATCATGTTGTTTATTCTTCCCTGTTTCACATGACACCACAAAATACACTCCCAACCATATCACTGCTTCCTTTAGCCTCCTTACATTTTTGACATCATTAACCCTTCTCCCGTCACTTCAGTTTAGTCCCGTCATCATCTGTTTGATTCCCTCAGTCTACGTTTGCCTGCTGTGTGTCATTGAGCAATTCACTTAATTAGGCAGTGTGCTTGGGCCTGCACTGAAAACTTGCTTCAGCTCAGTTTGACAGCCAGGTTAAAGCAAAAAAACAAACAAAAAAAAAAAAAACTACGCACTCCGTCTCTGTTTGTATCTCACACTGACTTGAGTTCAGAATGTTCAGTTTATTCTTATCTCCCTGAATGATGTGCTCTGTTCATCTCTAGAAACTAGCCTCATGTGTAGTAAATCAGCTCATAGGGGAACAACAAAAAGTCTGTGTACTTTGCAAATGGTCTTGTATACTTCAAGCCCAGAAACTAAAACCTTGCTTTGGAGCAGAAGACACTGTGATGTAATTAAATTATTTTTTTATTTCCAACAATATAAAAAGAGAACAAACAAGTGAATCAATTATCTGAATCATTGCTACATATTATCATTGAAGTAAGTACAAGTTAGTGTCAACAGAGTAATAATTATAAAAGAGAAAAACACATGAACCATTAAATGTAGAGCTTAAAACAATTTCATATAACAGTGGGATTTGTTCCTACATTCATGAGAAGAAAAGTATACAAATCATTCCTAATTTGCTCACAGAGTATATTAACAAAGCTCAAGAGCTGTACAAGTGTTGTTGAATACATAATTGCTTGCTCGGCATATTTATATAGTCAGTAGTACCTTGTTCCACAGATGTCTCAGATTTTTGCTTATTGGTACATATGTAATTACTATGGGGTTGATTAAAGAATATTCTATCTTTAGAAAGTTTACATGCTTCAATATAAAAAAAGTGTAGATGGGCGACCAATAGAAACTGGAGGACTTCCATTCAGAAGCTATGTATAGATATACCATAACTGTGAGCTGGATAAGCCACAGTTTTTGTGCACAAGTCAAGGTTATATTGGACGATAATTAATCAGAATGCAGGATCCCTGAGGTTTGACTAGAGATCTATAAATACAGTGTTAAAGATACTTAAATGCCCAGAATTTAGGAAATGAATTTGCTAAGATACCTGGGTAATCCTGGCAAAACCCAGTTTGACTGAAACCTTTTCCTACAATTTAGCTGGAGTCAAATACTCTTGGAATTTCAGCTTTGGTTGGTTAAGTGCCTTGGTCTTCATTAGTGAAATTAAAAGTAGGTATTGCTTATTGGGGTACAATTCCCCCTCACTCCTGGAACTTTTTATTTACTTAATCTGCTACCAGGTGTATTGTTTTGCAGGTGAGGGAGCAATCGGTAGGGATTCTCACAGAAGAGGTATATGTTCTGATACCTGGATGCTCTCCTAATTTCTGTTGTGAGGTAATCTACCCACATGTGAGATAAATAAAATAGGGAGAGTAGAATAAAGTGAGCTTGTATTGCAAGAATCTCCAAAAAGTAATTCAATTATCTGAAGAAAAACCCTCTTAGTAATATGGGATGTATGACACAAATAACAAAGGATGGTTTGGGGAAAGACATTCAAGTGAGGTGAAGAAATATAGATTTGTTGAGATGCTCTAAGTATGACTAAAATGTACATCCTAGCAGAAACTATAGATTAAAATGCATAGAGGGTATTCAGCCATGTGCAGGAACATATGTAGCATATTTTATACAATTCTCGAGAAAGCATGCCCAAAACAAACAAGGCCTTGTTGACAAAAAGTGAAAGACTCCAGCATTGCTGCATCTTTATTGTAGTTTTTACTAAATGGTTTATCTGTGTGTCCATTTTTACCCTTTGTTTGGTTGTATATTAAAAATGAAAAAAAATATATAAAAGATTGAATATGCTCAGAGATGAATTTACAAATAATGAGCATCGATGTTTTCCTCTCACTAATCAAAGTCACTGTCATCCTCCACTTCATAAATTGAGTATCAAAACCTTCAACTACTCTCTTCGAAACTCCTATTCTACCCTTCTTTCCATACGTTCCTTTGCTCTTACAGTCTTTGAGAGATCCTTCTCTAAACTTGCTCCAGCTTGCTGGAACTCCCTACCTGCACATATCAAGTTGTTAAATAACCTTGTCATATTCAGAAAGTAACTAGGCTGGACTTGCTGTCTTGGGACTATAGTATTTGGAAAGACATGGCACTTTCATTGCAGCTAGTAAGCACTAGGCTGGACATGCCGCCTTGGGATTATAGTATATGGAAAGTCATGGCACCAGCACATTGATCTTTAGCTCAGTCTGCTAATTACCCAAGTAAGAAAACATAAGTACTTACTTCAGAGATACTGATTAATGTAGTTTCTGCATCATCCCTAAACTAATCCCACAGATGATATATATATATATATATATATATATATATATATATATATATATATATATATATATATATATACACACACACACACACTTACTTTTCTACATATTTATATTTGTTTACATAAATTATATCACTCATAGTTTCTAAATTGACAAGATTCAATGTCTTCTTCTTTCTAATGAGATCAACCACTGTCTCACTGTCCCTGTCTGCCACAGTTTCCTCACTCTCTTCTTATCTGTCTAAAACTAATACTCCTTCGAAGCCCTGACCATTTTTACTTTCCTAATTATTTCACTTCTCATTCTTATATGTGACAATATTTTCATCGTTGCTCAACAAATAACACATCATACTATAACTAGCATATCATACTACATTTCATTATCAACCACCTTCATCATTCTAATATTTTCAGAGTTCATCTGCCTCTTCTTTTCATTGTCTTAATTGCTACAAATTGCAGGTAATGTTAAAGTAATATTTTTCAACGTTATATATTATTTTGCTTTATTCAAGCCTATGTCTATTTCTAATGAATATTCAGCCCTGTATGTACCTATGCATGATATGTGCATGTTCCTAACTGAAGTTTATGTAAGCTATTCAAATGCATGCACACTTACCTATATTTTGTATTCCATCTGATGTCATGTAACTCTATTTTTTTTATATATATATTAAAACTGTTGTTAAATGCAGAGCTCTTCTCCTTGGGTTTCCACTGAAAAGGGTTTTATCCCAGTCAAACTTTCCTGGAAAACAAAGATAAATACATAAATGAATAAATATCCCACTCTTATCATTATTTTGGGTATCTCTTCCACCCGTTCTGCAAAGCTTGACAACTTTTCTCACTCTTTTTCCCCATAGTCTGTTCTACCTATTTGAGAGGTGAGGTGTTAGACAGTGCTGAAAAAGTCCTTTATTGATATAAAGTTCTTGACTTTGCATGTAGATGTTTTATAATTCACTTTACTATGATCTATGCTCATTGTTTGCTTATAACATGCCTATGCAGTTGTAAAACAAACCTTCTTAATAATATTATTATGCATATTACCATACGTCTTTTACACTAAATGTTTTGTTCTACAATTCCCTTCTAGTACTGAATGTAATTTTTAAATGTCTGCCCTTTGTGTTACACCTGTTTCTTCAATGCATTTGGTAATTGATTGATATATTTTTGGTGTATGTATCATGTTTTTGCCACCATGGGCCTGGGTTGTGGCTTAAAAGAGTTTTCAAACTAATCCACTCTGTTATATTAAATTCTGTGTTAAAAAAGTTGACTGTCCCTTAGTTAAGTTGCTTTGGTTGACTCCACATTTATGTGTCATACAGCAGTGGGAGAACAAGGCTTACCTCTCCAGGACATTTGTAAGTTAAAGTGTATTCTGATAATAATGCAATGTCTGAATCGCTAGAGCAAGTCGACTTATCATAAATCAATTTATTTTCAAAAACCAAGAACACCCATTCACAAAAGGGAAGAGTCCAGCTGCCTCCAGGAAAAGAAAGTATTTTGATTAAGTCACTCCTGTTAGACTGCAAAAACTTAGTATTTTCCCAATGTTATATCAGAACAAATCCTTCACTTGCCTGACTATAGACATATAAATTAATACATATGAAACTTTTTAAAGATAAACGTGCATATATGTATATGTATATACTTTATTTTATGTAGAGTTGCTGTAAAAAAGGGATTTTCTATGCCAGTTTTAATCATGAATGGAATGGGGGTGTGTCTTAATATACTTTTGTAATGATTGACAGTTTTAAAGGGTGTATATAAAGCTGAAGTTCTGGTGCTGACACTTTTATCTGATGAAGTTTCTTTTTGTATGAAACATAAGCGCATATTTTTTTTTTATGAATAAATAGTAATTTGTACTTGCCAAGGTTGCAGTGGATTTGTTCTGATATAACATTGTGGAAATACTAAGTTTGTTTTTGCAGTCTGTTTCTAACAGGAGTGACTAATCAAACTACTTTCTTTTCCTGAAGGCAGCCGGACTCTTCCATTTTGTGAACTGGTGTTCTTTTTTCTATTTTGTTTTTCCACTTTTTTCAATTTATTTTCAAATTGACTTATTCTGATTTACTGATCTTATATAGGTTGACTTATTCTGATGTTCTGATCATATATATTTATATAGACATGTGTCTGTATGTTTAATACATAAAACAAGTAATCTCCGTTGTATCCCCGAAGTCTCAAAACAACCCACTAAAGTGTAGTGGGTCTAAAAACAAAACAGTGTAAGAAACTTGTGTGTGTGGAAGATTTTCAGTCCATATATTTCTAGTTAATCACTGTATATAATCAGATCAGACAATAGTAGTAGAAGTAGCGAACGTAAACTCGTCAAGTCAAAAAGTAATAATAGAAAATATATAATTCTACAGCATTACTAAGTATTCGAAAGTAATCCAAGCAAGGCAGGCAGTCTGTTTCCAGTCGAAAATCCTTTATTAAGTACACAGACAAGCGATCCAAGTAAAAAAAAAAAAAAAATAGAGTAATAATTTCCTCACACGCTTTCTAAATATATGTATACTTTTTATCAGGCATGGGAGTGGTTTATTGTGCTGTAAAACAAAGTGTTATTGGTACACATGTTAAATTCACATCCCTTCCCCCATCAGTGTAACATTCGAGCTGGTCCTGCCCTACCTAGTAGCTGTCATAATAATATATAGCCCTAATGTACTTTAATGGTACATCTTATTTAACCAAATTATTAAGTAGATTATTAAGTATGTGATTTTATATACAAGGCAATATACTACATGGCTGGAAATATATAAACCTTAGTTCATTTTGCGATCAAAAATTATATATAAATATATACATATACATTTTGCATGTAAAAATCAGTTTCTATTTTCATAACTTATTGTTAACAAAGATCGCTTTAGTCCTTCTAGACTTCTTCAGGTCTGTGTACAAGAACCCTAAAAACCTATATAATTGTATAATTAGTTAGTATTGTTATTACCATCATTTTGAATAAAGTTGAAAAAAAAATATATATATATATGTATGATGATGTAAACAAAATATACACTTAAATTTAAAATTATTTAAAATAGTATTTAAAACCAATTTGTAGAAAAAAATAAAAAAAATACAATTAGTCATGTAAACAATGTGTCGATTTTCTAAGTTCCAGTGCACTTTTAATTGAACAGTAGTAGTTTAGTCCAGGCTTTCTAAAAGAGTTTAGCTTTAATTGCCACATAAGTTCATGTTTCCCCAGAATATTCGGGATGTCTCCTTCAAGATCACCCATGTCTACCTAGACCATGTGAGAAAAGCACTAAAAGATGTGAAACTAATTGTACATTTTGTATATTTATACAGCAAGGTGATAGTTTTTATTGCCCTTATTTAAAGAAGATCATTAAAACCAGTGCAGGGGCGACTGTAACACTAAAAATTTAACTTACAGGGCACAGTGCAATGAATGTGATTCATTCTATGTGGGCAAGACTGTAAATAAACTCAAGCAAAGGATTTCATGTCATCTGTCAGAAATCCGCTCTGGATGTAAAAATAATGCACTACCCAAACACCTTTCTCTTCATAAAAGACACACAGGTTTTAAGTTCCAGACTCTGGATCACATAGACATGGGTGATCTTGAAGGAGACATCCCGAATATTCTGGAGAAACATGAACTTATGTGGCAATTAAAGCTAAACTCTTTTAGAAAGCCTGGACTAAACTACTACTGTTCAATTAAAAGTGCACTGGAACTTAAAAAATTGCCACATTGTTTACATGACTAATTGTATTTTATTTTATTTTTTTCTACAATTTGGTTTTAAATACCATTTAAATCATTTTAAATTTAAGTGTATATTTTGTTTCCATCAGCATACACACATATATATATATATATATATATATATATATATATATATATATATTTTTTTTCAACTTTATTCAAAATGATGGTAATAACAATACTAACTAATTGTACAATTATATAGGTTTTTAGGGTTCTTGTACACAGACATGAAGAAGTCTAGAAGGACGAAAGCGATCTTTGTTAACAATAAGTTATGAAAATAGAAACTGATTTTTACATGCAGAATGTATATGTATATATTTATATATAATTTTTGATCGCAAAATGAACTAAGGTTTATATATTTCCAGCCATGTAGTATATTGCCTTGTATGTAAAATCACAGACTTAATAATCTACTTAATAATTTGGTTAAATAAGATGTACCATTAAAGTACATTAGGGCTATATATTATTTTGACAGCTACTAGGTAGGGCAGGACCAGCTCGAATGTTACACTGATAGGGGAAGGGATGTGAATTTAACATGTGTACCAATAACACTTTGTTTTACAGCACAATAAACCACTACCATGCCTGATAAAAAGTATATATATATTTAGAAAGCGTGTCAGGAAATTATTACTCTATTTTTTTTTTTTTTTACTTGGATCGTTTGTCTGTGTACTTAATAAAGGTTTTTTGACTGGAAACAGACTGCCTGCCTTGCTTGGATTACTTTTGAATACTTAGTAATGCTGTAGAATTATATATTTTCTATTATTACTTTTTGACTTGACAAGTTTACGTTCTCTACTTCTACTACTATTGTCTGATCTGATTATATACAGTGATTAACTAGAAATATATGGGCTGAAAATCTTCCACAAAGAGAAGTTTCTTACACTATGTGTAATACATATATATATATATATATATATATATATATATATATTGGTCTACTGCTTAACATCGAAAAGACACTTCTCCAAAATTAAGCAGTAGACCCTACACTTAAGCGAAAGTCCACTTAAACGAAAGTGCACTTTCGCTGAAGTCTAGTACTCTCCCCATAAAAAAACACTAAAACATGTTTTTGCAGGGGGGCAAGCCCCCCTGTGCCCCCACACCCCCCTACTTAAATATACCAACTCCGAGATCGCACTATAGCGGGGAAAAGGGAATATTCCCATTCCGTGCTGTAGTGTGACTGCTGAAGTCAATGTTCGAAGTTTCACTACTTCGAACAAGTGGACTCGATGAAGTAGAGTTCGAAGTAGTGAAACTTCGAACAAATTGACAGAACCCATATATATATATATATATATATATATATATATATATATATGTACATATTATATCTATATCGATCTATATATACACACATACATGTAGATATATATGTATATGCACAGACATAAATGCACATACACACGTGTGCATATATTTATATATGCCTGCATCCTTACCTTCATCTAGAATACAATGCAGAGCATTTTGAACTAATTTAAGTCAAGCATGTCTTCTTTGACTTGGAAAACTGATTACTTAATGATTTCTAAATTATTGTTGGATACTCCAGATAAGATAAACTCATAATGAAAAGTGTGAAATCTTGTAAAAATACGAAACCTGCTATGGTAGCAGGAATATTTTTCCTGCAGACTGTTAAACAGATTTTAGCGTAAGAGAATTTAAACTCAAGTATCAAACTTTCATACCTAGAAATGGTTATATTTGTTATGTGGTAAGACTAACCACATTCATAATAATGCAAGAAGGAATGCACTTTTCCTTTTCCTTTCCCAAGTAATATATTATTGAAGTGTGATTGAGGAAAAACAAAAGTTAAGAGAAATGAGTACAAATAAGAGAGAATTAACTGATGGAACTCTAAAAGCACTGCAACAAAACCAGCTTATCCTTTTTAAATTCAGAAGAAGCTCTAAAGCGTAGATTGAAACCTTGGATGAAAAGAAAGAAAAACCACACGAAGTCCATAAATAAGGTTAGCGCTTTCGTTTACTGATTAAGCAAACTTCTTCAGACAACTGACATTACAAAAATCCACAGCTTAAATAGATTATCATGCCATGATATCACAATACAATTCAGAAACCAAGCCTCCATTTAAAGAACCCACATACTCAACATACTTTCAGTGAAACAATCAGTTAAATCCAAATCATATAATCTTCTACATCAAAGAAGTTAAATACATGGTTGCTAACCTAACCACAAAGAGGCAAAAGAGACATTCCTGGCCATTTTCAAGCAAATTCCACCTCCAGAAACGAAATAAATCCAAAAAAATGATAAACGACCCTTGGGTGAAGAAATTACCCCATTCACGAGCACACTGGCTGGGATCCAACTCAGAAAGCTTCCCCTGACTGTCTAGGCCATTAAATCGACAATGCGAGCCATGAGGAACACAGGAAAAGGAAGTACAGCCTGGGTAGGAACCAAAAATCAACTGCCATTTCCGATCCGCGAATATAGGAAGGAATCTCCTCCTGAGACATTGGACTGCAAAATCAGTCCCCCTATGATTTTGAGGGCTCCATTAAGAAAAACAGTCAGACAAAATGGATCTCAGCATGCTCCAAAAGATTTTACTGCCTGAAAAATGAAAATTGATCTGCACCAGCTAAAAGAAGAAAGCTGCACCATGTATGTCAACCAACCTGCAAGCAAAACCTTGAAGAAATAAGGTACTGTTAAACTGAACCATTCACTAAAACAGTACACCCAGTACTGTGTAGGTGAATGAAAATCCAGCCTTAAATAATAGGCAAGAAATAAACTGTCAGAAACAGGCTAGCTCATATATTAAAATTGGGAGAAAAAAGGAAAAAAAATGTTAAATGTTTTATGTAAATACTAGAAATGTGTTAAAAGATCCTGGAGAGAAGTAATCTCAGGAAAATAGTAAAATAACCTAACAATCTTGGGATAATGTAAATATAGCTTTAATATGCTAACTATAGCAGAAGGACTGTTTGGCTAAGCTGTTTTTTTTTCTCTATGTATATACTTCCTACCCCTGATAAACAGGTGCCAAGTATATATTTTATAACCCACAGAGATTGATGTGGAAAAACATTACAGGCACCAAAGAAGGCCAAAATCTGAATAAATAAAGGGGAGGAAAAAGAAGTCAAATGAAAGAAAAATGTAAAAATGACAAAATTGATTGTTTAACAATATTATTATGGTACATATATTGTTATAATTTACTGAGGAATGTATATTAATATGCTGTTTTAAAAAATACTATTAGAAAGAATTAGTCACAAGACAAAAACAATACATGCTGTACCTTAAATGCAGTACCATAATTGTATAAATAGCATGTTGGAAGAGGCTAGGGACATTACTTAGCAGTGTTTGTTGAGGGAACTAGTATGTTCAGCTTTGTCCGCATTGTATATAGTAACACAGGGGGGATACTATGGGTTAAATATATATCTAAAAAGAAAACACATTCCAAGATTAGATGCAAAGATTAACCATATAACAAACCTAGATCCTTCCCCCCCCTGACTATTCCTGGTCCAGGGATATAGTGGTTAGGCACAAAGTAGGGAAGGGGATAAATAGATGCTTTCCTAAACCATCACACAGTAACACATACAAAGACAACAAAACAAAACTAATATACATGACATATCTAAGGAATGCACCTAATAAATAAATGTGGGAAATAGAATCATGGAACATTAAAGGGCTCGAAAACAAGAAGAAAAGAAAACTATTCTTACACCTTACATTAAAAACCACAGCCAAACTCATACTAATACAAGAAACACACTTGACTGCAGCACAATGGGCAGAAATTAGCAGAAAGAAATGGATAAATCAAATCATAGCTTCAGAGGGGAAAACAAACAGTGCTGGGGCGGCCATAATGATTAAAAAACAATTTAAGGAAAAAAATACTTAAAACCAAAGCTGACAAGGAGGGAAGATGGTGTTATGTAACATTTAGTAGTCCTACAATACCAAAACCTATAATGGTACTTAATGTTTACGCACCCTGTAATAATCAACAACACTTTTTTATGTCATTATACCCAACCTTAACCCAATTTAAAGATCACTACCTAGTGATTGGAGGTGACTGGAACACATATCAAAACCCAGAAAAGGATAAATCTAATCTGACCAAATCGCATAATAAACAAGCCACATTAGCCCTTAATGAACTCAAACAAGATTTCAAACTGTATGACCCTTTTAAATATGGGAACAGTGAAGATAAAACAGCGAAATTCACATTCTATTCGCAATGCCACAAAATGTGGTCAAGGATACACTTCTTCTTAATCTCTTGACATGTTCATTAACATGGACCCAGCAATAACTATACATACCAGGTTCTTTTCAGATCACTCCAAAATCACACTGAACATTAACTGGGACAAAAAGATATATTTAGAGAATAGGGGTCATAATTGATCATTAAACCCTAATTTACTTTCCAAAATGGATGTAATAAAAAAGCAGAAGCAATATTAAAAATAGCTCTTACAAATATCATTAACTCCCAAGTACCAACTGACATAGAATGGGCTGCAACCAAGGCACAAATTAGGGGATTGTTTATCAAAAAAGCAGCATACTATAAAAAAATACAGCTGAAAGAGGAGCATACACTGAAAGGGAAAATAGAACATCTTGAAAAATAACTACTAAATAACCCTAAGAACCAAACAGAAGCAGAACTTTTAAAACTGCAAAGAGATCTATATATGTTAGAAACCAGGAACCTATCTTTTCATGAAGCCAGAATGTTAGCCACTTATGCAGAAGAAGCTCAAATACCATATAAAGCTCTGGCCAGAATTATCTCCCAACACAAAAATGCCTCCAATATATCAGAAATAAACTACAGAGACAAAAACTACACAAAAATGAAGACATTATTAAAACATTTGAACAAATATACTCTCAAAAATGTGGAGCACAAATACTACAAACCTCAAAGGAAGATAGAAGTCTTTTCTTTCAAAAACTGAAATTCCCTAAACTAAATTTAGACCAACAAAAAAAACTAACTGAACCGATATCCATCACTGAAATTATTACAACAATCAAATACTTAAAAGTGCATATGGTCTGGATGGACTCACATCAGAATTTTACAAAGCATTTTCCCCCTTGATAGCCAAACTACTAAACCATACACTGAATTACATAATAAACTATAAAATAAATGATATCCACTTTAATGCCTCTAAAACCATCTTTATATTAAAAGAACACACAGACCCCAAAAAACCCGACAGCTACAGACCCATCTCCCTCTTGAATACAGATACTAAAATATTTACCTCTATACTGGCAAACAGAATGAAAAATCTGATACAGAAAATCATCTCCCTAGAACAATCTGGTTTTACGCCACATAGACAGACTAGTGACAATACATTAACATTAGATGCACTAATATCCTACGCTAACCGATACAATATCAACATCTACACAATGGTAGTGGATGACCACAAGGCATTTGATAGGGTTAACCTAGAATTCTTACTCCAAACACTACCCTACTTTAATATACCCAATAACTTCATTCAGATCATCCAAACTCTCTATAGCAACCCATACACATCTCTATATATAAATAAAACTTGGTCTAATAGGATTCTAATAAAAAATGGAACAAGACAAGGATGCCCATTATCACCTTCCTGTTTAACCTATACCTAGAACCACTCTTTCTTTACATTAAACAAAACACATACCACAATCATCCATCAACACACAACTTCAGAATATGCCTCACTGCATTTGTGGATGATCTGAACATATACTGCACTACACCAAATTCAGATCTAAACAAAATAATAGATGCAATTGAACATTTCTCGACTATGTCTAACTACAAACTAAACCTCAATAAAACTAATATTTTCCCCCTAAAAACACCCAAACTCATCTCACTAATACCATTGTTAAACACAATAAAAAGAAAAGAAGAAACTAAATACCTGGGAATCACCTTTTTCCAGAATAACAAAGACTTCTACCAACACAATGTAAACCTTAAATGGCAAAACATAATGCAAGACTGTAAAAGATGGAACAACCTAGAACTACCATTCTTGGCCAAAGTATCAATAATCAAAATGAACATTTTACCTATACTAATGTATATATTCATGACATCACAGACAATAATACATAATAAATTCTTCAAACAAATTCATACCTTCCTAGCAAAATTTATATGGGAACCCAAAAAAAAGAATCTCCTATCCAAAATTAACACTCCCCAAAAACAAAGGAGGACTAAATTTACCAGATTTTAAAATGTACTACTTGATCATTAACACTAACAGAATATTAAGAATAGCTGAACATAACCCGTCAATGGAAAATTGGTCTCCTCTTTGGGTGACAATCTATTACAGATATATTAAAGCTCTAGGTTTCAATCCCAAAGCACTTATTATTTATTTATTTATTTATTTATTGCAGTTGGTTTACCAGGATAGTCCATTGGGCCTTGAAGAACCCGTTTTCAATGGAGTCCTGGGGAGAAAAGCTCCAAAACAGAAAATAGATATACATTAACATTTGATAGTAATTTCTAGATACATTGAACTAGCAAAACATAATGACATCATAATTTAAACAGTAATAGCATTGGTACAAGCAATTGAAGGAACAGAATACAAAAACATAAATGCAGATTAGTGAATACACATAGAAGGTGAATAAGGTAGATTATGGTATTAAGGGCATTTAGTAGAGTTGGTTATGAGGGGTGGGAGCAAGAAAGAAATACAAACGTATAACATTATAGTGCCCTTAAAACATTCGATCAACTTAGCGTAAAAACTATTTCAATTCGTGAACCTTGGACAAGCCATGATAATACTGCAACCCCTTCATAAAAAAATAAATTTAAAAATAAACAGTAATATGCTGGACTTAGTCCCTTTTCCCAGACTGAAAGATAAAACAATCCAAGATATTTATCCTTACCTTAACTGCTCAATACAAGAAATGAGGACCAACTTAAACCTCCCTAAATCACACATAATAATCCTTAGACAAATCAAAGAACTGTGCTCCAGTTACCTCCAAAATGTTTCTATGACCACTAGTGACATAGAAACTTGTAGCAGGTTTTGGAAAACTATTATCACAACAAAGAAAACTATTACTAATTCACAAAAAATGATAAATGAAATCAAATACCAGAAAGACCTCCTCTTCTCTAACTACTGGAGAAAAATTAAACCATCCATAGATGATCAGCAGATTATACCCCTCAAAAAGTTAGCATACACTCAGCTCATGATCAGTAATAATGCATATGTTACACCAGCAATCCTACACAAATTTAACACATCAAAATCACCTTTCTGCCCACACTGTAAGGACCAGATAACTGACTTAATCCATATATTTTGAAGCTGTAAATGTTTCTATAAACTCTGGAACTCTCTCAAGGTACAATTACAAAAAATGGGTTATCAAACATCAACATTAACTTGGGAATTTACTCTATTACACATTTTCCCACCCAACATACCAAGAAAACAAGCAAATACTCTTTTAACAATCTTCCTACTAATGAAAATGTATATAGCTTTTAAATGGCTAGATACGATAAATATCTCTTGGGAGGGTTTTAAACAAGTAGCTATATAACACATTTTAGCTTATAAATTAGCAATAGATAAAAGAAACAAAAACATGAAATCCAGAGAAATTTGGAACAAACCTTTAATATCATATTAGCATAATTCATCACACAGCAACTTAGAAATGCACTCTAATGGAACCGAAGAACACATACAAGTTCAGATATTAAATAATAACTTGGATAATACGAATGTATATACTGTCTCTATACCTGTGGAATTAACAGTGAAAGCATCTATGTACATAGTGTAAATAGATATGTTGTACGACCTATATCCTGTGGTATTGACATCAATGTGTAACATATATATATATATATATATATATATATATATATATATATATATATACGGTCATGTTGTAAGATGGTTTTTATCTGTGGCATTTATTAATGTAAAAAGAAAAATTATTGAAAAAAAAAAAAAGATCATATTTGCTGTACATGAGAGTACTTGATCCCCCCCCCCCCAAAAAAAAAAAAAAAAAAAACTCAATTGTGCTTTTCAGGAGTTTTTTCTCATTCATCTTGGATATGCACACATGTAATTTAGGCTTGAGGGGTCATAGGTGGAAACACAATGTTGTACTAAGGGATAATTCTGCTGTTACATGAAAAAGTCAAAATGCATGCCAGTTGTTTTATTTTTGGTTTATGAAGAGATGTAGTAAATAAAACATCCAGAAAGCAGTCCAGCTCATAGATACTCCAACATCCAAGTTTGTTATTCACTCCAATAAATAAAACTTTATTAAAAAAAATATTAAACACTTTTGTTTCTAATATAGCAACGTCATCAGATAAAAACAGCCTCTCATTGCCATCCATTTATATAAATGAATTGTATATATCACCAGCATTCTAAATGACAATCCCCCAAATCCAACACATAAAACCAATTCAATGAATCACATAACCCTCATAGTAAAACACACCATTAAATACCGGAAATTAAAGTCATTCATAAAAATTGATTCAATAAATTAATATTCTAAAGAACTCATCAATTTAAGGCTTTTATTTTTTAAGATACTCATGATAGAAATGATTTCATTTAAGCCTAGCCAGTGATTCACATTTAAGCCCATCTACCAGACAAGTTCATGCTTTTCCAACTGTAATGGCCATGCCCTTCCTCTTACATTTACATTCAATGCTTCCAATATTAAAACTTTGAAACAATGCCTCTGTTTGTCTACACAATGCTTAAAAGGGACATTCATTTCTTTCCTAAGTCTAATGTCCCTTACCAATGTAGAAACATGGACACTATGAACAGAGGGCACAGTTGACTACTCTTTCAGTGTTGCACAAACATTTTCCATGAATTTTAATTTTAAAAGCATTTGTGCTGATCTCATTTACTTCAAATATTTGTGAACAATAGGAAGATGCACCACATTTCCACATATATTCTGCTTTTTTTGGTTCGTACCAGTTTTCAAGATTTCTGCCTTTTCTGTAAACAATTATTGCCTGATTACTTGCAAGGTCTCTAACATCCTTGTCATTACCTAGAATACACCAGTTCTTAAACAAAATATCCCTAACAAGATTGCTGTTGATACCAAATGTAGTGATGAAAGAAATATTAAATGAACTGTTGAATCTAATCATCCAGGTATGTATACTCCATACAGATTGTTCATCAACAACTTCAGCAACAAGTGTATTGTTCTCCATTGATTCAAGATTGTTTTGACCTTCAAAAGTTTTATCAAGGATCAGTAAAAATATCCATTCTCCCTTTTGGTTCTAACTTTGGCCTTGACATCATAGACTGATCCCTCAGGATACTCACACTTAAGAAACATTTCCATTAATTTATCACACTCATTTACCATTGCTTCCATTTTAGTGACCATATGGACTACACATACAAATTGTCCTTTAATTACATCTGGTTTCTGTTTATAAGGATGTCCACTCTCAAAATTAAAAAAAAATTAGAGTAAGTTTCCTTACTGAAGATTTCAGAAACAAATCTCTTATTAAGAGAATCCTTCTTTAACAAAATAGATAAGTATGAAATCTCCTTATCATTGATAGTGTGGGTAAACAATAAAAAGGAGGTTGTCCCATTAATAGACTCCAAAAAGTCTCAATTTGGTCTCTAGGACCTCTCCATATGATGAAGATGTCATCCAAAAAATGGGTATACAGATGACAAAAAGGAAAAAACAGAGTTAAGCAAGATTTTTTTCTCCCAATCCAGCATAATAATGTTTGCATTTAAAGCACCACATGAAGACCCCATAGCTACTCCTACCCTTTGTACATACAATTCCTTCTCAAATAGAATGAAATTGTTCCACAAAACAATATCCAACAACAGCTCATACATATTAATAGCTTCTTGGGATATCCCCTTACCATACAAATAATCACAAAACCAAGTCACACCAACATCATGCAGGATACGAATGTATAGATCTTTAATAGCCACTGCTATAAACACAAAGGTTTCATCAAATCTTATAGTATTAATTCTTTTTAGGAAATCCTAGGAATCTTTACATATGTTTGGTTCACTTATTACATATTCTTTCAGTATAATGCCCAAAAATGTGGCTATAGGGTAAGTGATGGTGCCTCTAGCATTAACAATAGGATGCATTGGAAGTTGATCCATATTTTTATGCAACTTAGGCACCCAAAAATAACTGGAATGATTGGATGGGAAATATTAAGATAGTTAAACTCACCAATAGTAAAATACCTATCAATGAATATGTGCTGTAAAAAAAAAAGTTATTTTTCTATATGCACCAGTAAGTTCATTTATTGAACTCCTCTCATATGTGCCACTCTGAAGGATTCCTTTCATTTTGGTTACATAGTCTGATTTGTTCGTTATAATGAGCCGTCTCCCCTTATCCGGTTTCATTATTCTAATACTTTTCTCCCCTTTGAGGCAATTTAGTCTCATTAACTCATCTTTATTCAAATTGTTCTTCTTCCTTTTCCAGTTAGTGCTCAAATTATAAATATCCAGTTTGCATATTCTCTCAAAAAGCTCAAGGGTTGTATGCATTAGGGGGTAATAGGTGCTCAAAATATTCAGTTGATTCACTGGTGTATTCATATTATGAAAAATTATGTTAAAATTTGATTTCCTTACATATTCTTTCAAGTCAATAAGGGTATAAACAGTATTAACTGACCTATCAGTTATAAAAGTAAGACTCTTAGCAAAAGATCACAAACCACATAATCTTCAGACAATGAGGAAAAATTATAAACTTTGAAATCCTGCACACTATTCATGATTATTTTATCTGAAGGTAGTAAAAAAATCAAAATCGTTGTCCATTTGTATTAAGTCCATTATCGTCTGCCTCTATAGGCTCCCCTCATACTACCCCTGTGTGGGTTGGATCCTCCTCTCCTCTGGGGGCAATTGGACTGTTGTGTTCCCCACTGATTGGAGTCCACCTGATATTGATTCTTCAGATGCTCCGGGCATCTAAGTGATGTACCTGATAGGTCAGTTAATACTGCTTATATCTTTATCGACTTGAAAGAATATGTAAGGAAATTAAAAGTTAACATCATTTTTCATATTATGAATACACCAGTGAATCCACTGAATAATTTGAGCACCTATTACACCCCAATACATCTAGCTCTTCAGCTTTTTGAGAGAATATGCAAATTGTATATTCATAATGTGAGCACTCACCACTCAGACGTAGGGTAGAGGTAGTGTGAGGGGAGCCTACAGACGCAGGTGATGATGGACTTAGTACAAATGGACAACGATTTTGATTTTTTATTACCTTCAGTTAAAATAATCACGAATAGTGCGCAGGATTTTAAAGTTTATAATTGTCCTCATTGTCTGTAGATTCTGTGGTTTGTGATCTTTTTGCTAAGAGTTTTACTTTTATAACTGATAGGTCTGTTAATACTGTTTACACCCTTATTGACTTGAAAGAATATGTAAGGAAATCAAATTGTATCATCATTTTTCGTAATATAAATACACCAGTGAATCTACTGAATATTTTGAGCACCTATTACCCCCCCCTAAATACATCCAGCTCTTGAGCTATTTAAGATAATATGCAAATTGTATATTCATAATTTGAGCACTAATTGGAAAAGGAAGACATGGACAACCCCTTACTACTACCATTTAGGGACACAATTTGTGAGAGATGCAAATACATCAAACACCTAGTGTCATCGCTCTCTCCCTCACAAACCAGTATATCTGGCACTGAGAAGGTTGGCAACATGAATACCATACCTCAAACACCAGCCACACCTACACAACACACTCTCACAAATGCAGAGGCCTTCAACAAAAGCATACCCAAACAGAAGAGATATAAACACAAGCAAACTCCACTGCCCACCACATCACACACCGCACATAGTCCACACACCTGTGTCTCACAGCCACTAGGGCCTAAACATAAGCCCAACGCAGATGTACCCCTCACCAGGCTGGATAAGTAGTAGTTTTGTCACCCCTCTGTTTTTTTTCTGGAATATCCAGAAATCAAACTGTTTCTCCAGTAGTCCGGAAAACACTGTACAGACTCCAGTATTCTGTTTCAAAAAGGAAACAGACTATCGGAGTTTGTAAATCGAATGATTTACTATGCTTTTTTACAGACCAGCATAGTAAATCAGCTAAAAGCAAGCAGCAGGAATTGGAAAATAGGGTGTTCCCTGCCAAGTAATGTCATCATGATGTCACAAAATGGGCGGATTATGGGGGGGTGGGATGGGCAGGGTTACTGGTGATGAGAGGGGTATGGCTTTACTCTGGTTTTTGCCACGACAAAAGATGGCAACCCTAGTAAGTAGAAAGTCATGGTTGGTTTTTCAGGTGCCAGAATCTGCCATATCACCAATGCACTCAAGTCTCTCAACAGGTAAATGAACTTAATGGTGCATATAGAAAAATAAAAATGTTAAATAAAATTCTGAATTCAATACACAGGAGGTTTAGATTCAAAGGTTTACTAGTGTACACCAGGAGGCAAAAAAACATACAAGTACAGAATTTTGTCTAACATGATACAGGAAGTTCACAAGTTTATATAGGTTTAACATTCAAGTTGTTCCCACCTTACTGACGTTACAAGTCAGAGGGCATTTACATCACTTTAGCTTACAGGCCTTTATTCATGCAACAGCTGTAGTTTTACATTTTTCAAAAACCTCCTTTTGATAATAATACAACCTTGCTGTTTCATCCGGTCAGGCACAATGTCTTTCTGTAAAGTTACTTCTTAAAGGTCTCATATCAGTTTGAATACAATAGCAAATTCAGTCTTTAACATACATCTTTGTTCACTGTTTCACTTTCCCACCAGCTGTGTGTTTATCTCACAAGGACAAGTTACTTCATCAGGAAGAGCAGACAATTTCATTATTTACAAGGACAAGTTATCTCATCAGGAAGGAGCAGAGGGTTTACACATTTAATTTCCTGACCCAGCAGATAATCACTTATGAAAAGCATAAACATTTAGAGGACCTATTCATTGATGGGGTGTGTTACTATTGATAAGTTTAACTATCCTAATGTTTTTTTATCCAGTCACCCAAGTTATTTTTGGGCTGCCTAAGTTGCATAAAAATGTAGATCAACCTCTGATGTGCCATATTGTTGATGCTAGAGGTTCCATCAATTACCCTTTAGCCAAATTTTTGGATATTAAACTAAAAGAATACGTACTGAGCGAACCAAACATATGTAAAGTGTTCTGGGATTTCCTAAAAAGAATTAGCACGATAAGATCTGATGAAACCTTTGTGTTTATAACAGTGGATATTAAAGAGAAAAAAAATATTGTTTAACTCTGTGTTTTTTTCTTTTTATAATTTGCATACCTGTTGTTTGGATGACATTTTCATCATATGGAGAGGTCCTAGACACCAAATTGAGACATTTTTGGAGTCTATTAATGGGACAACCTCCTTTTTATGCTTTACCCACACTATCAATGATAAGGAGATTTCATACTTATTTATTTTGTTAACAAAGGATTCTCTTAAGAATAGATGTATTTGTGAGATCTTCTGTAAGGGAACTTACTGTAAAAGGTTTTTACATTTTCATAGTGGACACCGTTATAAACAGAAATGGGTTGTAATTAAAGGTCAGTCTGTATGCATGATCATACCTCTCAACTTGGAAACATCAAAAATTTGGACAAAGACCCATAAAGAATAGGTACAAATGACCAAAAATCTGGATGCTAAATAATATACAGTTTGTATACATAATCATGTAACCCTACCCACTCCAATGGAATTGTGGGTTGCCAATATTCAAACAAAAATTGAAGACCAGACAAAATAAAAAACACAAAATAGAACCAAAACACTTGCTTTTTATTTATATTAACATTTGAACTTGTATAAAGCCAAATGCAATTTTCTTTTATAGAAATAAAATTATCTGCTACACTAATAGTAAATAACCAGATATAACCAGAACAATACTGTTTTATTTGTATTAACATTTGAACTTGTAAAAAAAAAATTAGCTTGTATAAACTAAACCACAGTTTATACACCTATGTTCCCAGTTAGTCACTGTGATCCAGTGACCAAAAACGTATGTTTGTCTACAAACTTAGCAAATCTGCTGGGCATTGTCTGTAGTAGTACAAGGCTGCTAATGCCTAGAACTCCTTACCTGTATCCATTAGGGCTATACCCTCCCTCACATCTTTAAAAAACTGCTCTGAAAGACTTCCTAGCTAAAATCTGGCTATGCTCTTGCTCAAAACTTTGATAAACTATATCTCTAAATGTGATCAGGTACCTTTCCATTCCTTATCAGTACACAAAAAATATTCAACCTGTACTAGAATTGTCACTGCAATGAACTATAACTATAAATGTCGTTCTCCACAGAGAACGTGAGCCATTGCTGTACAATTCCCATTCCTGCCCATTGTCCTGAAACCCAAATGCTAGCCCAGCAAATAAAAAAACAACTGAACCAAAATGTACGTCAACAGTAGAATTTGTATCTTAGAAATCTGTTAAAAATCATTAACATAGAAGTTTCAAATTAGTATTGTAATATAAGCCTTGAGTGCACATATGGCCTCCTGTATTAAAACAGCACAAGCACATGCAAAGTAAAGGGAAAGAAAGCACACACAAAGATCATTAACAGTCTCTGTCTGAAAACAGAATTATGTTCAGCACAAAATATTCACTGAATTTGTAAATTTCAACAGAAAAATGTGTATAAGTAGTGCATTGCTTAAACAAAGCAGATATTTATAACAAACATGCCCCCCCACACACCAACCTTTTCTGTGCTCATACACAGCCACACACTGATGCACACACCTACTTTCTCACACAGTAAGTCACACAATTTATCTCTCATACGAACATGCACACTTTCTCTCTCATACAGATAAATGAACCACCAGTTAAACTAACACACATACTCATACACTAATCTGCCATACCTTTCACCCTCAAAGTAGAATTAATCTGGACAAAGCCAACCGTAGTGGGCGAACAATGATCAGAAATAAGGGACAAATGTTAAATATTGCTCATATAAACTTGGAAAGTTTCTAGAATAATAGCTTTTTGTAACAGCATACACTTTCTGAAGGATATGAAGATTGAAATTCAAATATGTCATTACTTACTCGCTTTAGTCCTCAGTGATTTGCCAGAAAACTACAAAATTTATGAGGAAAAGATCAAAAATAAGGCATAAACCTGGACAGTCTCTCATCTTAGACAAAACTAAGAATACTGGGGGTCAAAGGCCTTAAAAAGGGACAATTTTGCATATTAATGTAATCCATTTTCAAAAATAACAGAGCAGGTTTGCATCAACATGCATTTCCGTACAATAAAAAATATGAAACTCTAACGTGTGATATAACAGACTGAAATCCACAGTGATTTACCAGAAAAAATATGAGGCACTTCCACTAGGTATATATGAGGCAACATGCAATCTCAAAATTGCAAGAATTTGAAGAAAGCAATCCCCATCCCCACTCCCCTCCCCTGCTGGGCAGAGCTTGGTTTACGGACCATGTTGAGAAGAAACAGACAGACCTCAGAAAATAAAGTACATTTTCGGCACTTTGTAATGAACAAACCCAGTCAGCAAACTCTATACAAAATTCCAAGCCTGTGTTTTGTAATTCTTCTTACCATGAAACTTTTTGGGTGATGATGGCTGAAACTACTATACAACTTGAGTGTGCTGTAATGAGTTTTAGTTGTGTTTTGTAGCCCATCCCTAAGACCAAAAAGCTTTTTTTGAAAAACAAAAATGTGCTCTAATTGTATATGTATCACCTGTCTTGTAGGTAGTAAGTTAGAAGTCCAAGAAAATGCATTTTGTACTTCAAAATATCGGGGGATTGATGTTAATGGCAACAGTGACAAAGTAAAACTTTATGGTGCGACTGACAACAGATCCATCTTATAAGAAAGGACTTTGTTGGGATTACTTGAATCACATATAGATATAGTCTGTGAAGAACCATGGCAAATTAATGTAAAAGATGACTCATAACAAATTACAAATACAGAAGTATGTAAAACCCCCTCTGGTTGTGCACTTTAGAATCACACACGTGCTCCGTTTTCTTAGACTGTTTTAATTTCATTTAAAACTAGGATTGCCGTTACTTTTTGTCATAGCATATTGTTGTTTATAAGTTCATATGAGCAGTAAGAATTCTTTTTTTTTTTTTTTTTTTTTTTTTTGTAAGTGAATATTTTGCCAAAGAGGCACCAGTCCAGTCTGCAAAGTTGATTAAATGTGCGCAAGTTCGGCATTGTATATGAAACCTAACTACATCACTGCAGACTGTATCTTCCATGTGTGGAAGTGCCTCATCCCCCAAAGATGAAAATTAATGTAAATACTGAAAAACGGGCTTTGCCAACTCCATGCTGAAATCGGAATTTAAAGGGGCCAATCATGAATTTGTGGCACCCTATTATTTTGAGCTCCAAAAGAGGAAATGCCAAATAATTCAGTATAGTTGAGAGTTATGCATGTAGTCTGTATGGTCACTAAAATGGAAGCATTTGTAAATGAATGTGATAAATTAAGGGAACTATTTCTTAAGCGTGGGTATCCTGAGGGATTGGTGATGTCATGGCCGAAGTTAGAACCAAAAGGGAGAATGGATATTTATACTGATTCTTGGTAAAAATTTTGAAGGTCATAACAATCTGAAATCAATGGAGAACAATACACTTGGTGCTGAACTTGTTGATGAACAATCTGTATGGAGTATATTTACCCAGATGGGTAGATTCAGTAGTTCATTTAATATTTCTTTCATCACTACATTTGGTAACAACAATAATCTTGTGAGGGATATTTTGTTTAAGAATTGGTGTATTCTAACTTAGTAATGAGAAGGATGTTAGAGACCTTGTAGGTAATCAGCCAAGAATTGTTTATAGCAAAGGCAGAAATTTTAAAAGTATCTTTGAAAAACAGTACAAGCCAATAAAGTAGGATATATGCAGAAATGCTGTGCTTGTTCCTATTGTTTGCAAATATTGGAAGTAAACGAGATCAGCATAAATGCTTTTAAAATTAAAATGCAAGTAAAATTGTTATGTAAAACTGAAAAGTCTACTGTGCCCTCTGTTCATATTGTCCATGTTTCTACATTGGTAAAATGGACAGGAAATTAAGAAACAGGATATACATTTAAGGGACATTAGACTATGGAAAGAAACTAATGTCTTTTTTAAGCATTGTGTAGACAAACAGGGGCATTCTTTCAGGTTTTTAATATTAGAAGCATTGGATATAAATGTAAGATGAGGAACATGGCCATTACAGTTGGAAAAGCTTGTATTTGTCTGGCAGATGTGCTTAAATGCGAATCACTGGCCAAGCTTAAATAAAAACATTTCTATCATGACTCTTAAAATTAAAATCTTTAAATTGATGAGTTTTTTTTTAGAATATTAATTTATTGAATCAATTTTTATGAATGACTTTAATTTCTGGTATTTATTGTTGCGTTTTACTATCTGAGGGTATGTAATTCATTGAATGAGTTTGATTGGTTGGATTTGGAGGATTGCCCTTTACAATGTTGATGACCTACACATAAATGGATGGCAACGAGAGGCTGTTTTTATCTGATGAAGTTTCTATATTAGAAACAAAAATGCTTATTATTTTTTTAATAAAGTGAAGTTTTATTTATCAGAGTGAATAATCAACTTACATTTTGGAGTATATCCTTGTTGGCCTGCTTTCCGGACATTTTATTTACTTAGTTTGAGTTTGGTTTTCATGCTTGGTTATGAAGAAATGTGGTAAAAAGTGGCTGTATACACAATGCATCGATTTGGGATTCATTAACATGTTAACCATATTGAAAAAAAGATCTCATTATAGTATTTGGAAACTGCTGATTGATAAAAAGGTTGCACTATTAACTTTTTAAGTGAGTCCCAGTAATTGATTAAATAATATTCCTGGTGTCATGTAATGCTTTTCAGCACATTGTACTAAAGCCTTCCCTCACTCTCTGTTCTGAGCATTGATTCATGCCAGACATTAGAGCTTTACACTTGATATTATTAAAAAAAGGGAAAAAAAACTGACTACATGAATGGCCGAGTTAGGGTAGTGGGTTAATGTTTTTGCTTGTGGTGTAAAGGGGTTTGAACCTCAATTTTCACTTTTTGTATATATATTTTTTAAACACACTTAAGTAATATTTTGAAGCATCCATGGTGGCTTGTGGTAGCACAGAGAACTAATAAATTCTGTGGATGGTAGGAGGGTGCTGGCTATCAATAATGTCTATTGGATTTACAGCACATTATTTAAAGTAGCCCTCATGTCTAATACCACCGTAATCCTTAATGTCCTTTGTTTTTAAGTTATCTTATCCCATCTTAAATAGTTGAGTGGCTCTCACATGAAAGTGCATTGATGGTTAGTTTTCACAATTGAATGATATAAAATGCTATATTTTGAAATATTTTGATTTTTTTCTATTTACAATCCAGTTTTTCTCTTTTCTTGCGGTTTTCAATTTTTTAAATGAATCTTCTTTATAGTCCTGTTATTTCATGGTAGAATTTGTGACATATGCTTTACATGTACAGATGTGACAAACAGAACTCTGTCTTTGATCCCTTCAGAGCATGCAAAATACTTTAACCAGTTGTAAAGGTTAAACATAGAACCAGTTTCCCTTCTTATTGGTGACTTCAGCTATATGTGTATAAACTGGCAAATATAAACTACTGATTAGAAATATGCTGACAGATTTCTGGTCTTCGTAGATACCAAGGCACTTCACCAAGTTGTCACCTTGCCCACATGAGATGTTAATGTTCCAGATTCTGTCATTACAAATGTTTTCTCAGTTGTACTGTTCCACTTATCATTTCCTGCTTAGTCAGATGTAACCATTATGATGTGACCTTCCTCCTGAATTGGTCCTGTTCAGAAGATCGATTTTTCAGAAAGTTGAACTTTATACGGTTGGGATTATATGATTGAATTTCCAAAACATTGAAGATTTTGTATGGAGATCACTGTACAGTGGGGATTAAGGAATTTACCCTTTTCCCCCACTGTAATATGAGTTTGGAGTTGGTATCTATAATATGCAGGGGGTGTGGGGTGCATAGATTGTTTTGTTTTGACTGATATTTCAGAAAGTCGATCATATGTTCTTGACCATATGAAGGTCAACTTTTTGAAATTTCAATGTTCTGATAGAGATCCTTCTGAAAACCTGCTTTTCTGCCTCTAATAATGCTACTACATTTGTGGATTGTTCTAAAACAATTGCTTATTATTTATTGATCTTATTGATAATCATACTGTATACCTCCTCAGTAACCTTTGTACCTGAAACTGTTGTCCACACCTCTGAATTTTACTCCCTGTTGAACAAATATACTGAGGCATCTGTGCTAGTCTGATGAAAGCATTATGGCAAGTTTAAAACTAAATCCAAATGCTGGAGCAGCCACATCATATTGTATTTAAAAGAAAAAAGCTTTGGATCATCTCTACTTTATCATTATAAAAGAGATTTAAAATAATAAGCAAATCCCTCAAACTTCCTGATAGGAATTGCTAGGCCAGTTTTGAACTTAGCTTTACAACTAATTCAGAAGACAACCACAAGGCCATCTTGTGCAATATTTAGAAACTGAGAAATTACCAACAATTCTGCACTGGAATCATCTCTAAAGGCATCAATCTCTCACTCCAAGAACATTGCTAACATTCTTGTGAAAAAATTATTTTAAATTTCTATTTGGCCCTCACTTCCCCTTCTTCACATCTCCCCTCCTGAAATCTCCTTGGGCTAATTTCTTTTGTCATTTTCTGTAAGGAAAAAATAATGAGTTCATGGGACATAACAGTAATCCTGGAAGTTTGCAGAAAAGTGCTAGGGTGCAGCTAACAAAGCCCTTGTACCAGCTCTTCATCCTGAGTCTATCCAGTGGTTGCATGATCCATACCCATCAGCTGTCTGGAATTTCACAGCAACATTCAGAAGTTTGCCTGAAATAGTTGGCCTGTTCCTCAATAAAAACGTTGTTGTCTGGAAAATCAATGAGAAATGAAGTGCCTAGTTAGTAGCAAATATTTGAGATTAAGACGTCATATACTTCAGAAAAAGCAAGCCAACCCAAAGCCTATTATTCTACCAAATGTATAGGTTTATAAGAGTAATATTTAGAACCTGTCCCTGTTTTCAGGTCTTTGCTCCATCATTATTTTTGGCATTGTCCAGATTGTTTATGCTAAGAGCATTAGAGGTGCAACATCCTTGATGTGGGGAGCACACCTGTGGTTATTCTTCTACAAATGTATCCCTAGTACTAACCCTAGAAATTGCAGGTTTGTTCACCTCACTAGTATTATTTGCAAAGCTATGGAATGCATTATACCTGAACATGCAAACAGTGATAAATTTGATGTTATATCTCTAGATCCACACCAGTAATGCTTTGCAAAGGGATTATGCCTGCTCAACCTGGCTGAGTTTTTTAAAGGTTTACTGAGACCATTGATAAGGATCATACAGTCAGTGCTGCCCACCTGGACCTTGTTAGGGCTTTGATATTATCCCCCATGGTGTGGTTAGTAACAATCTCTCCCAAATCAAGATTAACCAATAAACAGTTTGCTACATAAGTGACTGGCTGTCTGACAGAACTCATATCCGCCACATAACACAAGCACTCAGGTCACTCCAAGGCAAGTACAAATATGACTCAGCCATTGTCCATGCTGGTGTGAATGACCTGAGACGTACCTCCCTGGACTACATGAAAAGAGACATAAAGGAGCTCTCTGAGCATGTAGCCCAGGCCGGTATGACCCTGACCTTGAGTAGCATCTTACCCTCACCAAGAATGATGCCACAATATGAAGACAAGATGATCAATTTCAACAATTGGCTTAAGTACTGGTGTCATTCAAAGGGGATCCAATGCCTGTCAGCTTGGGATGATATGCTCGACAAGCCACGATGCTTTGCTAGGGACAGCTTGCACCTGTCACCCCTGGGCTTTCGGATTGGCAAAGGGTCTTGCTACCACCATAGTGCCTTTTTTAGGCAAGGCTCAAAAGACAAACCCACCTCCATAGGTATCACAAGGGATAAGAAACTAAGAGTAATGCTGCTCAACGCCAGAAGTCTAAACCTCAAGATGCACGCACTCGAAACTCTCCTTAGCATGGAAAACATCGATATCTGTGCAGTAACAGAAACCTGGTTCAGGGCTCCCGAGAGCACCCCAGCACTACCAGGTTATACCTCATACCATGCTTTTCGGCCCCAAAACTTGGACCGAACCACAAAAGGAGGGGGAGTATCAATATTCATCAAACATACCCACACCTCCAGGTTGGTGGCAAAGCACGAAGCATCAGAGACTATCCATGTGCAACTAACAGTGGGTAAAACTGCCTTCCAGTTTATAGCCTGCTACAGACCACCCTCCCAAACCCAGGAACCCCACTCGGCCTTCCTGAGAACACTGGAAAATATGAAGGTCTCTCCAAACACCATTATATTGGGCAACTTCAACTACCCAAACATAGACTGGGAGCATTACTCTAGCTCCAACACCCTAGCCCAAAGGTTCCTAGAATTTATAAACTCAAATGCTATGGAACAACTTGTTACCACTCCCACAAGAGGGGAAAACATACTGGACCTGATCATCACCAACATGGGGACTCTATGCTCCAGACCAGAAGTGTATCCCTCACTGGTAAGATTAGACCATAAACTAATCTCACTGGATATTCACATCCCGACCCCACCCCCTGTCCAGAAAACCACAGTGAAAAACTTCTCTAAAGCAAATTTTATACTCCTCAAAACTGAGGTGGAATCCTTCAAAGCCCCCAGGCCTGTGGAAAATACGGCCCAGACCGCAGAATCCTTTATAAACGCATTCTATGAACACCTTCAGGAATGCATGGATCATGCGATCCCAAATAAAACCAAGACCCAATCCTCCAAAGGCAGACGTCCTGTCTGGTGGACCCCAGCCGTAAACAAACTATACAACAGAAGGAGGAAGCTACTAAATGATAAAGCAAAATCCCAAAAATTGAAGGCATCACTGACCAGTAATAGCAAGAAACTACGGGCATACATAAAATTGTCTAAGGCCAGCTTCGAGAGAAAAATTGCACAGAACACTAAGGATAATCACAAGACTTTCTTTAGTTATGTTAGGAACCTGGGTGGTAATTCCCAGATATGCTCAGAATTAGTCCAAAATGACAAAAAATACACCGAACCCACAGACATTGCCAACATCCTAGCTGACAGGTTCAGCGCAAACTTCTCCCCCCCCCTCCCCACCAAAAGGGCAAATATCTATCCCAGCAGAGTGCTGCCCCCCTGACATCTCAGATGCTCAGGTAAGAGCCGCCCTCTCCAAAGCAAAAAACACAGCATCAATGGGACCAGATGGTGTCCCGGGCTGCGTCCTACATGAACTCAAAGAAGAGCTAAACCCAAACATAAAACTACTGTTCAATCTCAGCCTTACTACAGGATATGTGCCCAAAGAGTGGCGTACAGCAACAGTGGTCCCTCTCCATAAAGGTGGTGCCTCAACGGATCCTGGAAACTATCGCACCATAAGCCTGACTAGCTTGGTCTGCAAAGCTATGGAAAGGATCATCATGGACCTCATAAATAAAGATATTGGGGACCTACAAACACTGGATCTTACCCAGTTTGGCTTTGTTAAGCTCAGATCCTGCCTCTTAAACCTGGTTGATTTCTTTGAAACAGTCACCAAGGCCATTGACGAGGGGAAGGTGGTCCACACAGCCTACCTGGACCTCGCAAAAGCCTTCGATACAATACCCCACTCGGGCATTATAGATAAGCTCACCAGCTTAAATATAAACCCCTATGTCACTAGATGGATTTCAAACTGGCTCAAGGACAGAACCCACATGGTTAGAATTGCTGGAGCCATGTCAGACTCCAAACCAGTAACAAGTGGTGTCCCACAAGGCTCAGTCCTGGGACCTCTCTTGTTCGGTATATATTTCTCGGAGGTACAGGCCAACACGGAAGGACTGTGGCTGACCAAGTTCGCAGATGACTGCAAACTTGGTGCCATAATCGACTCTCCAGCCGACACAAGCATCCTCCAAAAGGGCCTCATAGAAACAGACAACTGGTGCCAGTGCCATGGCCTCAAGCTAAATGCCAAAAAGTGTATAGTCATCCCCTTTGGCAAAAACAAAGTGCCCACAAATTACCACATAGGTGGAAATCCATTAAGTACAGAAGAAGTAATTAGGGACCTGGGGACCCAAGTTGATAGCAATCTCTCATTTGACAACCACGTGGCCAAAGTGGTTAGAAAAACATTTTATATAGCCCACCTAATCATGAAGGGATTCACATCTAGATCAGGGGAGGTCATCGTGCCTCTTTACTCATCCCTCATCAGGCCCATAATTGAGTACAATGTCCTTTTTGGGATGTACATTACCAGACACCTGCAGCAACTGGAAAGACCCCAAAAGTACCTCACCAAGAGGATCAAAGGGCTCAAACAGATGCCATATGCTGCCCGGTTAAAGAAACTCCAGCTCTACTCAGTGGCATACCGCCTGTTCAGAGGTGATCTGTGCCTGACGTATAAAGCCATGTCCAACCCGGAATTAATGGACATGCTGCACCTCAGAAAATCCAAATCCCATCGAGCTACGCGCTCGAGAGACTTGAACCTCAGCACTGAAATAAATAGGACATGCTGGAGGGACAGATTCATAACCCAGAGGCTCCCTTCACTCTGGAATAAAATCCCAGTCCAGGTTAGGCAGAGTCCCTCATTGACTCTCTTCAAGAAGAATCTTGATGAGTGGATGGGAGATCGTAGGTTTACCCCAGGTATCACTTCTGTGTCACTGTTAGATCGAGGCACAGTATACTAACCTCGAAAAAGGGCATAGCAAAATAAATTTAAAATGGGTGGCAAAAGCCAAACACATTCTGGCTAGGCTTATAAATGCCCTAGGGCAGATAGCCTAGTATGAACCTATGAACCTGTACCACTGAGGTCAGAAGTGTGTTTTTGCTTTCACCAAAAAGTTTCAACAGTAGTGCCTCACGAGACTCTGTCCAGCTCCCCCTCCTCTTTCATATATTCTTTTCTGGCATGAAAGCTAGTGGATTAGAGCTAACCATGTTTTCTGATAATTACAAATTGGGGGTAGTAATCACATTCCATTTTAATACTGAAATGTTCCAGCAAGGCCTAGCTCAAACAAATTCCTGGTGTGCTAGTCATGGGCTCATGCACAGTGCTGTTTCCAATGGTAAATCTAACATTACTTGCCATATAGGTAATTTTCCACTTATATCTGACAACTATAAGGGACTCTGGAATTTTTGTTGAAAATAGACTATCCTTTGACCACTGTAGTTGTTAAAAAATACTTCTACCTTGCAAAATGTATTCTTTGTTGTATCACATTTAGGTTTGAAGAAGTAATAGTTCCACTTTATTTCTACCTTATTAGGCCTATCACTGAATCCATAACAACCCCCCCCCCCCAGCATGTACCTCACTTAGTACCTAAACCAACTTAACAAACTAATATTTCCTCAGAAAAAAAAATCATTGGTCTTAGATGGTCTATTAAATTAAAAATTTTGTCCCTCTGCTCACTGTCATATAGACTGCTGAACAACAATCTCTGCTTAGCTTTCCCTAGTAGGAATGACCTAGCATTCCTTGAATTATTCTTCAACCTAAATTAAACCATTAGAAAAGTAAACACTTGCTCAAGGGACTTACCTGTATTACTATATCACCAAATGTCATGCAGTTACCTCACCCAACATAATACATTTTAATAATAGGCTGCCTTTGCATATTAAACAGAGTACTGCCCAAACGACCTTTAAAACCCATCTGGGTGATTGAATGGGTGATCACAAAATTTCAGCTGGGGTATGTAGAACAATTCTATTGTTAGTCCCCCATCAGTATGGGATGATAAGACTTACTTTTTTAATAGTCTTCTTGACTGAGAGCTTTGTAAGAACCTATCAACCTTTATTGAAAAAGTCTTGTTATATAAGGACCACTCTGTGTATGTGTGTGTGTGTCTGTGTGTGTGTCTGTGTCTGTGTGGTGTATCTAATGAATAGCACTCTTTTATGTTTCATTACAAGCGAGCTGCTTTGTTAAGGAGAAAACTAATATTCTTGTAGTTGTCTGCTTGTATCGTGAAATGTTTTACATTAGCGTGTTTTACTGGCATGTACAAATGCATGTTTGGCAATATGAGATATATGATCTGAAGTGGTGCACCCCTAGCTCATTTTTTAGGCTTTTTACTTTGAATTTTTTTAGCACATGATTCAATAGGAAGGACTCTACAAACTTGCTGCATGGGATCACCGGTCTAAGGAAATAAGAACACAACAAACATTGAAGTGCTTTAAAGCAAGCCTGAAAGAGCATCTTTTTCAAAATTATACATGCAATTACTATAAAGAAAATAGCTAAATATTTGCTAATTCAAATGAAAGTACCCATTCATAGAAACACATTTTGCAACCATAGGTTTCCAAAGTAGAGAGTTCAAATGTCTATTTAAATATGTAAATAGTTTGTATAAATGTTGATTTTTTTAAGTGCATCTTACTATTGCTAACTATCCTTTTGTTCAGCATCTCAACTATTATACATTGCTGTATGCACTATTTACTGTATACATCATTGTGCATATTTTTTTTTGTTAGTGCTTCCTCTTTGAGGCTTGATTTATGGCTGAAGAATGAGAAGGAATCAGCCAATCTACAAGCTTATTAAAAAATAAATAAATAAATTCTTGCATTTATACATACATACATACATACATAGATACATACATGCATACACACATACACACAAACATACATACATATAAACATGCATACATACATACATACATACATACATGGGAAGGTTGCAGTACAGGCAGTCCCTGGGTTACAGACATCTGACATAAAGACAACCCGTAGATAAGAACGGGCTGCTGCAATGTCGGAAATAATGTGAATTTAAATAAAAATCCTTAAAGTTGCCCAAATCTTACTGTGAAAATGAAGAATTATGTTGTACTTTCCTTTTCCCCATTTCCCCATTTGTGAAGCTGCTTGCACGTCTTGTTAGAGCAGTTACTTCCACCTTCCTGGAGAACAAGAGATCCGATTGGTTAAGAGATCATTGTGTTGGTCAAGACTGCTGGCTTGTACAGTACACAGTATTGAAGCAGTTGCTGTACTCGGCAGTAGACTGTGCAAACAACATTGTGGCTCACTAGGGTGTAGGTGACAGTAGGAGGTCTGGCAGAGGTCTGAAAGTTCTGGAAAACATTTGTTGTGATGCCTGTAGTACAGAAATGTGAAGTGAAACTTAAAAAGAGGTAAGTTTAACATATTGTTTGTGTGGAACATTATACTGTACTGTACTGCAGTGTATGAGCATAGTTGCTGTACTATCACACTGTACTTATAGTATTGTTATTATTATTACTACAGTATACAGTATTATATTTAAGATTTTTTTTATTTGAAAGTGACACTAGGAAGTGTTTTATATACAAACAAAAGTAAAATAAATATTACACTGAGGCAAGCATTTGACTAAGTGACATTTAATAAGAACCATATGTGCTTGTTTTGACTTACAAACAGATTTGACTTAAGGACAGACTGAAAAAACATATATTGCCCTTAATCCAGGGACTGCCTGTATTATGTTGAAAACTACTAACACATTTCTATGAATGTATAGCTTTGTAAATGTTTATGTTCGTACTGTTTTTGAAAAGACACAAAGAGAAAAGGATAACAAGTCCATATTCTAATATTTAGGATAGTAATACAGGTAAGTGACATAATAACTTTGGATAAAGTCAGCTCCAAAAAACAGAAAGTGTGTGTAGTTGTACTTTAAATAATGTGAATTTACAGCTATGGCTTGTGCAAGCGCTACTGCATTACTCCATTATGAAATAAATATTAATAAAATAAAGGTACAAATACTAATATTAATAGGGGGCTTATTGAGAACATTTTTAATCAGTCTAGGACATATGTTTATAATATATTGTTTTTTCAAGTTTATCCCATTTTCAAAACAGTGCACTCTAGGAGAATGGTTAGTAAGACAAAGTAGTGTGGGGTAAACTCTCCCACATAAGGTGTGTGGTGTGCATCCCCCCATAAAACCTCTCATAAAAAGCACTAGTAATGGGTTCAGATCTGAGTTAATCAGATTTATGATGAGTTTATACTCAGTAACTTGTCTGACACCTAGACTTAGACAACAACTGCACTCTTCATGCAACAAAGCTAACTTAGAGGTAACGCTGGCTCTTATAACTTTAAACAGAATGTATTTAGTTAACACAAGTGGAGTGACATGGGCCCCACATCAGAACATGCAGGGGGACACAAGTAGGAAATAGGAATGTATCTGTATTTTATTTTATCCGAACATTTTCTTATTTTGAGTTGTACTTGCAATGTTATTAGCTTATTTTAAGTTGCACTTGCTATGTTGTAAACTGGCTATATTGTTGTTTAAATCTGTGACAATTAGTTACTGCCTAAGGAACTTTAATTTAAATACATAAGTAGTATATGTTACTTTCCTATTACATTTTCTATTATTTTTTTTTTAGTATATGCGCTATACTATCAGTCTGAAATTAAGCAATAATATAGAGAAATATCTTTGGCTAGCTATGCATTTTTCTGTTCATGTATTGTATTAGTTTAATTTCAACCTTCTTCATTGATTAAGAAACATTACTATTGTTGGAATTAAGTACTGACATAGGTAGGGTTTACAAACTTCCTTCCAAAAATAAGATTTTAAAGAAAAAAAACAATGTTTTAGTGTAAGGTAAACAGACTTACCTTGTATAAATCTTCTTTATTGCTGTTTAAATAATATTTTCAGTTAAACGATTGAGTGTTTCTGTTATCCCAAGGTGTTTATGTTATAGTTAGAATATCTTGAGTCACTACTATGTAAGACTCAGTGTTTCATTATAGTTCTATATGAAGATATAACGCACACACACACACACACACACACACACACACACACACACACACACACACACACACACACACACACACACATGCACACACATATTTGCATGTACAGTAATGTCCCTATTTTACTGTTCTGCAGCATAAATATTATTATTATTATTATTATTATTAGGTAATAGAAACATATTTTATATCAGATGTCTGACAGGATATACAATATATAGTATGTATATGATGCTGTGAGATATGTTGTTCACTTAAAATTTAGTATGTTATTTTATTTATTTATTTATTTATTATTTTTTATGTAAAATCAGTTATACAAGAACTCTGTCTCATCAAATGATTTGATCAGAGTCACACAGTAGACAGCTTGAGGTTGAGGGGATGAAACCCTGCACTGGGGGATGAGTCTTGTTAACCTCTCTTAACCTTTTACTTCCTCCAGTGACTATCAGACTATCCTGGATTTCATCTTGAGTCTTTATCTTGCATTTGAACCAAGATAATTTAAGATTTTGTTTGCCACTAGCAACTGGGCAGGTCCATGTTTCATTATGAAGAAAAGGCATTAGCCTGAAGGAACATTAATCCTCTGCAGCTAGGGATGAGAGACATTGTAAATATTGTGCCAGGCAGGGCTTACTTTGAATTTCATGATTGCCCTTTTTCCAATATGCAACAACGAACACCTGTGCCAATGCAAACTACACCCCTTACAATATGAAAAACTGCAAAGTTAAATATGCCCAGCCATGCCTGTCCCACATGTTTTTTTTTTACTAGTCTGACACAATGTGAGTTTTTAAGGAATCACTTTATCAGTTTTCTGAGTCATGCATTAACAGATATTTTCTGTTTGATGAGCATTTATTTCATATTTCTCTCATTTTTGCCCTTCTGATTGGTTTTAGTAATAGTTAGCTGTGTCCACATATCATTTTGTGTACGCTAATTCATCAGTACTAGAATTATTAGTAATGTCCTATTATGATTTAAAAAAAAAACTTCAGCCTTTGTCCAACTTGAACATTATGTCCTTTATTGCAACATTTTGAACTGCCTTCTGAAATAACAGAGACAGCAATTTGACTGCAGAATATGTTTGACACAGAAGCACACATACTGCATGTTTCTGATTGCACAGGGAACAGAGTAATTTTGCTGCACCGGTTGAAGGCGTTTTCTTATTCACCATATACTTATGATGCAGAATGCTCTTTTCAAATCCTAGTTTATCAAGTTTTAAAGTGAGGATACAGCTTTGGTGTAAGAAATTACTTATAATGGGTATCAAAAGAAGGAGTATAAATTATACTGATGGCATTGATGATTGGTTAGTCCATCGTGGTGTAAGTAAATCAAGAAGGAAAATGAGAAAAGACAGGGCGAAAAGTTTTCCAAAGCCAAATAGTCTTACCTTCTCATAAAGTCCTTAAAGATACAAATTAGAGGTAAATGCACAACAGGTTAGTACAGAAGTATTTTTAAACCTGTCTTTTGGTAAGGTATTGCCTGAATGTTAGCATGTACTTCAGATCTCCTTGGGTTTTTGAAATCCTTTGTTTGCAAATCACTATATGTATTTAATTAGCTTCTTAATTTGTTTGTTAACAAAGTATAAGTAACTGGGAAAAGGCCATTAATAGTACAGGCTTTGATAAGAGCACATAAAAAATATGAGTATAATGTGAAAAATATTAGTGCAAAGCAAAAATTCTACAATGTGAGCATAGAAACAGAACTGTACTCTTAAGGTGCACAGACTAGAACAATAATAGACAGTATCTTAATAAGCAGTTTGTATAAGAATTCTCTACAACTCACCTGTGTCACACTCCATGCAAGTAAACTGTGTAAGTAAAAATCATCAGAATACATATCCATAGCAACTGTGGATGACAATTCAAAAAAAAAAAAAAACTTTTTTTGGAGGCAGACAACCCCCCCCCCAATCCTGATATTCTCCATGAGGTGGGGCTTCAAACCCATGTGCCCTTCCAAACTATCTCCATGGCTGTAAAGCACCGGGAAAAAGATAAAACATCTACAATGGTGAAATGTATCTCACACAACATTATTCTTACAGAAGTGCCAATATATGTGTGCGTGTGTGTGTGTGTGTGTGTGTGTGTGTGTGTGTGTGTGTGTGTAAATCATTGTGGTAGATGCATTTTTTGATAAGTCTGAATAATCCAGTTTACTTGCAAGGAGTTGCATTTCATCAACTCATAATTTTGCCATTTGTAAGATGAATTTATATTATCAGATATTGCTGATAATGGATGGAGAGAGTCATAAGCAGTATCTTCTTACCTTTTAACTACATAATCATACATTATGTCTGTATGAAATAGCAAAATGAAGCAAGCTAAAAAATGATATGTCTAAAATATGTGTATTATATTTAGAAGATTTGGTACAAATATATATTTCTTGCAGGTAGGCCATAGTAGAGTAATACTAAAAAAGTGGACAATAGTGATGGTGGAAGTAAAATAAAGAAACTAAATAAAATTGTTAAGAGAAATAGTTATAGTGTAGTAAGAAAGGAACTAAGTCAACATAACTAAGTAAAAGATGAAAAATAGAGACAAGCTAAACTGAAGGTGATAAGATCAGTAAAGTTGGGAGAATGGCCTAATTGTTAAGGTGTTTGCCTTAGAAACACAAGGTGCAGTGTTTGAGTCTCACAAGGGATAATTAGCTAGACTTACAAAAGCTCACAAGGGCAGTTAGCCTAGTACTAATCTATGAATCTGACAGTCACAGGGAGAAGTAAACTCTCGGTTAACCAGTAGCCATGGGGATTGGTAGATGATGGATAACTGTAGTTTATGGTTGCTTGAGAGTTACTATTAAAAATAGGCCTGGCTAATACTGTACTCTGTACCATTTGTTTGGTTTGACTTGTTCTTAAATTGGGAAGTGAGAGCATGTATTTTTATCTTCCTTTTTAAAACTCTAAAAATGTAAGATATGTTTTTGTGTGTGTGTGTGGGGGGGGCAGAAAATGCAACACTTGAAAATTGTAATGCATTTCTTCAATTATTTTTTTCTGGTTGCTTGAGTACCGGTTAATTAAGAGTTTACTGTATAGCTGATGTGTCATATTGTTATAGAGGGAACATTTTTAAGCTTTGCAGAGTACAAATTTAAGAGAAAGAAAATATAAGGTAATACTGGCAAGCAATTTATAGAGTTTTATTGAATACCAAAGTCTGAAAATAGTAGTAATAAAGTATTTGAAGATTACTTATTACATATTAAAATCTGCAATGAATTTCAGTAGTAATGGGATCCGTTCTTTTCATTTTTCTGTCATTTCTTTATTTATTTATTTTTGTTTCCTTACAGGAGTATCTGGATGTCCTTGGAAGACCGATGGTTTTAGCTGGAGAAAAGGCCAAACAAATACAGTGGACTAATGTGTACTTGGATGCACTGGTAAGGTACCATTTTATCATTAAATGGATGTGAATGAAGATCTGCTTTGTTTGTAGTGCTATAAATCTGACTTATAACAGAAACAGTGCATGCCTGGTACTGTGGTCCCTTCACTTTGGAAGAAAACGAAAGCTTCTTCTCAGGTGCAAATCTGATAATTACACCCTGGTAATTAGTTGGTCTCAAGAAAAGCTAGCATACGACTGTCTTTTTTTCAGTCTCTTTTCTCCTCATTGTCTGCTAAGTTTCATTTCCCCATTTTTTTCATACTAACGTTTAGCATAAGGAAGGTCTATCATCCATGCAGTAATCAGGATTTCTGACTAACTTTACTCCCTATTAAACCCTTAGCAGCCAGGGCATGCCTATTTCTGATAATGCAAACCCTTTAACTTTTTGTGACCATATACTTTACACAGTACCTGCCTCAGTGGGAAGATATTTGTTAGTGAGTGCTTCTCCATGGCCCTTATTCTGTGTTGCTGTAAAACCCAGCCCTCACTCAGTATCAGTCTTGCTGTAAACTATGCAGTTCCCATCTTCCACCCCGCTTAGCTCCTCAAGTCACTAATCAGTCCTGGGTCATTTGGAGTATAGTTATGACTTTATTTCATTGTGTCATGGATCTAGTTATATTTTGGTCATTCAATTTCTTAGTAACATAATTCAAGTTAGTAACACTTATAAAGAGGCATATGCATATACTTCATTCTTTATACACCATTCATTTCTTATGTATCATATATAATTATACATAGTGACTAGAAGTAATGCATGCATAGGCTCTTCAAGTCAGTAAATATTACATATTTATTCATTTTTATGAGGTACTATTTATTCAGCAACAAAAAATTGCATATTGTGTATTGCTACATGATAAAAGTAGTAGTCAGGAGTCAAACTACGTGCAAGGATATTTCTTTCTTTTTTTTTTCTTTCTGTCTGTCTGTACATTTGTCATTTTATTTATTTTAATAGTCCATACTTCATCAAAAATGCTGTACCAAGATATTTTTGGAATGTCTCACTTAAAATCCATAATTATAGCATTTATAATACTTATTGTCATTTCTGCAAATTTTTTGCAGGGACAGTTGGTTAGAGGGGGCTGCTCTATCTGGATCATTCAATCCAGCAGCAAAGAATAGTATGATATATGTAGGTTTAATTGTTACAACAAGGTGCAATATGAACCATATGAAATAGAAATAAAAATAATATGGGCATTAACAGAAATATTGAGAATCACACTGGAGGTAAATATTCAAACTCACATAATCCTCCAGATTAAAAAAAAAAAGAACAAAATGGAATGGTTGTTATGGAACTTGTAGTTGTTGAGGAATTATGTTTCTATCTGTGAATCAGAGATGTACTTTTGTAACTGCATTCGTATGCATGTTGTGAACTGGCTGAGTAGAGTGTCTCTTTGAGTAGCTAGAATTTTAGCCCGCAAACATTAGTCTCATTACTAGAACAGTATATTTTATTGGGAATGCTACTGCAGTTGTCAAACAGGTTAATCAGACGTGAGTACAGGATTTGATAAGTATTACATTTTAATATAATAAGGGCAGAAACAATGCATTTACAGGTGGGGAATTCTGAACTGTATGTTTTAAAAATTAAATGATGCCCAGTTATAAGCTGTGTTTCTAAATCTAGAAGAAAAGAAATGAAAATTCATACATGTGAGCAAAGCATAAGAGCTGTGAACCATGCGATATAGTGGAAGAAGCAGGGAGAGTCATTTGTGACAAGGCTCAGAGTGATACTAGCACGATAAGTAAATGATGCAATAAAGAAACAGGAGAAGGTAGATTTGTTCATGTGCAGAAATAGGATAACAATCACAGAAGGATTTGTGAGTCTTAAAGAAGGACAAACATCTGTGAAGGAGAAAAAAAAAAGGAAAAAGATGAAGTTATAAGTGTTTTCTTCATTACGAAATGTAAGAGGTGCACTGAGATGATTGCCACACATTTTGCAATAGAAAAAAAAAGCCATGGAGGAGACTAAAATACTGAAAATGACCATGCCAAAATGTTCTGATATGTTTCGAGGACATTGCTGAAGTAACTGTGATTTGGAGTTGCTCTAACTTAAAGCTATTGCTTTTAGCAGCATTGCACAGAAATCCAGAGGCAATACAAGCACTGTTAATTTGTTGGCATTTCACATTGCATTGCTTGTGTTCAGAATGGATAACTGGGGTTTTATGGAAGAAGTGAGATGGTATAAAAGTTACACACTTGGAGGAGATATTACACTCATATGGAATTTGTTATGAGTTGAAGATAAGGATAGTAACTAAATAAGAAAAAGTGCTTTGAGTTAATTATACCTAAAGAGTGAAGTCTTGAAGGCATGCTTCAAGGCATATAAGAGCATGTAGAGAAAGGGACTGAGGTCTGGTTTTGTAGCTAAGGTTCTTCAGGTCTGTGATTTTTTTAATTAGGAACCCCTGGGGTCTTCCATCTTGTGTGATACATTTAGACAAATACACATCAATGAGAACAGTGCACTATATAAATGGTCTTACAAGGGATGAGAAGAGCTGGATGATAGCTTCTTTTAGACAGTAGACTGATTTTACATCATCCATCTTGTTGGAGAATGAATATTCTGCAACAGATTGTTAATGTGCATGTAAAGCCTTGTTGGAAAAAAAAAACAAAACAAGTTTGCTGCTTCATAGCAGTATATTAAACTGCCGTGAAGCAGGGAGTAAAGAAAAGCAAACAGATGCCATCTTTATTTATTTATTTATTTATTTATTTATTTATCTGTTTACTTATTTTTTTCCTTGATAAATGCAACTTTGCTATTTAGTGGCAATAAAATAATAATAAAAAGGGTAAAAAAGAAAAACAGTCAACTAACAAAAGTAACTGCAATAGCACTTAAAAGGGTTTGCAGTTTTACTTACACCTTGCTATGCACGGTTTAAAAAGCCTCGTTTAGCAAGGAAAAAAATGATGAAAGAAAAAAAATCCAGTTGAAATATTTGTGAGTGCATGTGTGTGTGTGTGTGTGTGTGTGTGTGTGTGTGTGTGTGTGTGTGTGTGTGTGTGTGTGTGTGCTTCTGAGAGAGAAAGAGAGAGAGAGAGAGACGTGCAAGCCTCTCAACTATTTTACTCAAGAATTCTAATCCAAAGAAACCTTTCATTAACATGGATTATGTGAACAATAAGAAGTATAAAACTATATTTTCTATTCTATTTTACCAATTAGCTGTAATCCTCAGTGATTTAGCAGAAAGTAAAGGTGGCAAATTATGGATGTTCTGCAAGTTCATGTTTTTTGGGTATTTTATACAATGCACCAGTAAAATAAATAGTAAAACCATAGACTTTAGTAAACATAGATAAATGACATGCAACTGATAACATGCAAATTGTTGCAGTCAATATGATTATAACACATTGCTGTAAGTCATTTAAAAAAAAAGTTGAGTTCCTGTCTAAAACTGGCCAACACTGGACACTTTCTGAGCCACTGTGGTAGCAAGTTCTGTAGGTGAGGGTCTTGAATGAAAAATGTTCGGTAACTGGAGGTATCGATTATCTTCTGGAGCTGCTAGCAGACCATTGGAGGCACAGCACAAGATTTACATTGCAGAATAGAGTGCAATAAGCTCCCTCAGATAACAGAGTCCCAAGTTGTGAGTGGAATGATAAGTTAACATTAAGATCTTGTAGATAACCTTGTACTGAAAAGGAAATTAATGAAGTTTGAGCAGAATAGTAATAATGTGCTACTAATAAAACACACCATTAAGTAGCCTAGCTGCAGAGTTCTGTACCATCTGCAAATGATGATGCTCAGTGTTAGGTTTTGTGAAGTAAAAGGCATTATAGTTATCCTGGCTGGAACAGACCAAGTTGTGTGTAACAATCAAGAAATCAGTAATGGAGGTGTTTCACAGAGAAGAAGAAGACTTTGTAACAGCCAAAAAAAAAAAAGTTCTAAGCTTGTTTGCTGCCTTTCCTGTAAGTAGTCTAGTACAGATGCAGATTTGCTGTGTCTAGAACTGTTTGTAAACTTCTGAACCCCCCCCCCCAAGCCTTTCTGTGTTGGAGGGAAGCCTTCTAGCTTATCAGTGGGAGTGGTAAGCACTAAGTAGCCTATCTACCACAAGAAGAGTGGTTTCTGGCCCAGAAATTGTAGTTTATTGGCTGATTGGGCAGTTTTTCATCTCTTTCAACTTTCTGGTTTAAAATCCCGTGCTTCCACTTGTTTCCCAACTTTCCTGTAACTAGTGTAGTCCAGATACAGATTTGCTGTATCCAGAGCTGTTTGTAAGCTTCTGAGTGGTGCCAAAAATTCTGCTCTTCAATTTTTCTCTTAGATCTGCTAGTTCTCTCCTCTCCTGCACTTTTACTAGCTTATTAGTCTAGCACTTTACCAGACTTCTTGCAGCAATTATTGTAGCACACAAAAGTATTACCAGCACTAAACGTTCTACAAGGAAGCAGCTCCAGTACTTATTACCAATGCCCACCCCTTCAGGCATGTCTAAAGGGTCAGTTCCCTGTGCTTTCTCCTATTAACCTGGTGAACTTGGGCATCCTACGGCAATACAGCAACTGCCTCATGTACGTTGACAACTCTCTACTCTTACCTCCCAACACTCAGACTAGCAAGAGATACACTTATATATCCAAATTGGAAGCCATGCACTCTCCAGCCAAGACAGGAATAGCTGGTCAAGAGGAGAATGTCAACACTTGCACCACAGCACATGGAACACATGGCTCACCAGAACACACACCAGCACTGTCTTCACATGAAAACACAATTCACACACACACCTTTGCGGAGGCTCTCAATAAAAATCTACCCAAACAGCAGAGGCCTCCAAGGCAGAAATGCACTCAGCCACCACAACACAACACAACACTAATGACAAGACACATAACACTCCTGAAAAGTGAATCACTCAACCAAAGCCCCTAAGGCAAACCAATGCACCCAACACATTAGTCATAGGAGACTCAATAGTGAGGTACACTAATGTCCCACCCACTAGGTTAAATAAGGAGAAACTAAGAGTCAGCTTCCTGTCAGGTGCCAGGATCCACCACATAATGCACGCACTCAGGTCCCTCAACAACAGGTACAAATATGACTCTGTCATTGTATATGTGGGTGTGAATGACCTGAGACGTACCTCCCTGGACTATATGAAAAGAGACATGGATGAACTCTTGGACTATGTAGACCAGGCGGGTATGACCCTGGCCCTGAGCAGCATCCTACCATCACCCAGAATGATACCATAGTACAAGCAGAAAATGATTAATTTCAACAGTTGGCTAAGTTTCTGGTGTCATTCCAAGGGGATCCAGTATCTGTCTGCCTGGGATGACATGATTGACAGACATTGAGGCTTTACCAGAGATTGTCTGCATCTGTCACACCTGGGCTTCTGGATACTGGCCAAGGCTCTTGCCACCCCTATAGTGCCTTTTTTAGGCTGTGCTCCAAAGACCAAATTACCACCATAACATCTAAAAACAAATGCAATCCGAGGGTCATGCTGCTCAATCCTAGAAGTCTAAATCTCAAAATGCACTCACTTGAAGCACTACTTAAAATAGAGAACATCGACATTTGTGCTCTAACAGAGACCTGGTTCATAACAGCAGAAAGCACCCCTGCACTACCAAGCTATAACTCATTCCACACCTTTCGTCCCCAGAACTTGCACCAAAGCTCCAAAGGTGGAAGTGTTTCCATATTCATAAAGGATGAACACACGTCCAGACTAGTAGCCCAATGTAACACATGAGAGGCTTCAGGTGCAGATAACATTGGGTATGACAGCGATTCAGGTCGTAGCCTGATATAGGTTCCAAACCATGTCCTAAGACTCACACTCTATGTTCCTAAGCACCATGGAGAATATTAGGGTCCAACCTAACACTCTCATACTGGGTGACTGCAACTACCCCTCCATTAATTGGGTAAACTACTCATGTACCAATACACTTGCCCAACATTTCCTGGAATTCATTAATTCTAATGCTCTGGACCAGCTCGTTCTTACCCCAGCGACTGTTGCTCTACACTAGTAGTCAAGTCCTCCTGGTTAGATCCGGCCACAAACGAATCACCTTGGAAATCCATATCCCTCACACCCACCCTAACCCCCGCAAATGTAACCACCTTGAAAAACTTCTCAAAAGCTATCTTTGGGCTCCTAAAAACAGAGGTGGCTAACTTCATGGCACCCATGCAAATGGAAAATAGTTGCATTTCTGCCAAATTATATACCAATGCACTGTATGAACATCTACACAAATGCATGGATCTTGCCATATCCAATAAAACCAAGATGCTCTCCTCCAAAAAAAAGAAAGCCAATCTGATGGTCTCCTGCCATAAACAAACTCTGCAACAGAAGGAAAAAACTGATGCGGAAAAAGGTGAAGTCCCAAGACTGGAAAAACTCTCTTATCAGCCTCGACAAAAAGTTAAGATCCCTCATTAAATCCTCTAAAGCTGGCTATGAAAACAGAAATGCAGCAGATAGTAAAGACAACCACAAGGCCTTCTATAGTTATGTAAATAATCTCCATGGCAATACTCAGATTTGCTCTGAGCTGCTGCACAATGGTACCTCCTAAACAGAGCCAACAGATATTACCACTATACTGGCCTACAGATTCAGTGCCAACTTTACCCCCTTCAAAGGAATGATCACAGTACACATTACTGCTGCATAGGTTAAAACAGCACTGTCCTAGGCCAAGAATACAGCTTCTATGGGACCTGACAATATCCCATCATTTTTCTACATGAACTACAGAGTGAACTGGCACCTCACCTGTGTGCCATTTTCAGTCACAGCCTCACCTCAGGCTCTGTCCCTACCGAATGGTGCATCACTACAATCATCCCTCTCCATAAAGGAGGAGCAACTACAGACCCGGGGAACTATCGCCCCATTAGCCTAACACGTCTGATATGCAAAGCTATGGAACACATCATCATGAACCTAATAAACAAGGATATAGGGAATCTCCAAACTCCAGATCCCACACAGTTTGGTTTTCTGAAGGGTAGATCATGCCTGCTTAACCTGGTCAACTTCTGTTAGTCAGTCACCAGATCTGTGGATGAAGGCAAGGTGTTTCATACAGCCTACCTTGATCTGGTCAAGACCTTTGATACCATTCCCCCACTCAGGAATTATAGAAAAACTCACTAAGCTAGGCATCAACCCCTGTATCACTAGGTGAGTTGCAAACTGGCTCACAGAAAGAACCCTCAGTGTGAAAGTAGCTGACTCCAGGTCAGACTACCAACCAGTCACTAGTGGAGTCCCACAGGGTTCGATCCTGGGTCCTTTTCTGTTTGGTATCTACTTCTCTGAAGTCCAGGCCAACATGAAGGGACTCTGGCTAACAAAGTTCGCAGATGATTGCAAGTTGGGAGCTATTATTAACTCCCCAAGTGATGTTGACATCTTGCAGAAAGGCCTCACTGAGACCTATGTTTGGTGTCAGAACCATGGCCTTAAGCTCAATGCCAAAAAAATGTGTTGTCATCCCCTTTGGGAAAAACATGGTTCCCATGCATTACCATATCGATGGTAGTCCACTGAACACAAAAGGCATTATAAGAGATCTGGGAACACAGGTTGACAGCAACATCTCTTTTGACAACCACATTGCCACTGTGGTCAGAAAGTCCTTCTGTGTGGCACATCTCATTACTAAGGGTTCTGCATCCAGGAAGAAAGAGGTCATTGTCTCCCTCTACTCATCCCTCATTAGGCCAGTCATCAAGTACAATGCCCCATTTGGCATGTATCTCACTAGACACCTGCAATAACTGGAGAGACCACAAAAGTACCTCACAAAGATGATCCTAGGCTTTAATCAGTTGTCTTATATGGACAAATTCAAAAAACTCCAATTATTCTCTGTCTCATGTTGCCTACTTAGAGGTGATCTCAGTTTGACTGACAAAGCCATGTCTGACCCAGCTCTGTTATAAATGCTACATCTAAAGAAATCCCAATCCCTCTGCATCACACACTCCAGAGACCTCAACTTCATTACCCAATCAACAGAACATGCTGGAGGGACAAGTTCATAACCCAGAGATTGCCCATGCTATGGAATAGACTTCCCATACATGTCAAACAGAGCACTGCACTGGCCCGCTTCAACCGAAATCTTGATGAGTGGATGGGAAATAGAAAATGCATCCCGGGATCACTCCAGTGGCTCTACTCGACAGAGGCACTGGGAACTAATGTTGGGTGGCACAATGCCAGGTTATCCTATGGGCTAGGCTTGTAAAGGCTCCAGGGCCATTAGTCTAGTACACCATCTGACAAGAATAACTTCAAGTTCATAGGTCCGTAGGTGAGTGCTGGGCAATCAGTCTGCAGACCATTTCAATCCTAGGCAAAAAAATATAAAAAATATTCCAAATTCCTCTCTAGCCTCAAAGTGGGCAAACAAGATAGATAAGGAAAGCATTTGAGATTGTCTGTCCAATTATCTAAGTTTACCTTGAAGGTGGTAAGGGTACTACTCTGCTTGACATGCAGTGAAATTGTTCAAGAGGTGACGGATTTATTGGAATATGAATTCATCACTCCAACATGTCTTATTTATCTGATGATGAAGGCTTAGTACCATTTATTTTTCAAATGAATTGGAGATCAAACAGGGTTGGATCTTTCATGGCATGAAAGGCTAGACATAGATCTCCACAGAGGAGTCTGTAAGGACTAAGATTTCTGAGAGAACACTGATAATTTTGGTTATGAATCTCTGAGTTGTATGATATGTTTAGATAAATACATGCCCAAAGGTGTGTTATATTCAATAATGGGTATATAAGATAGTAAAGAGGAAGTAAAACTTCACTGGATCTAGTAGAGATGCCTTTGATGGGACAGAAAAAAGGCTTTCTGAACTGCTGTAGAGACACATTGGTTAAATGCTAAGGAATCATCAACTAAAGTACCCATATCCCTTACGACTGTGTCTGATCGGAAGAGTGCATTTTCTATAAGGAAGGTGAAATTGATTTGTTTACCAGTATGAACTATACTACATTTTTTTGACATTTAGTTTGAGACTATTGTCTTTGCACCATTTGTTAACATGGTTTAAGCTGTGTTAGAGGCTGGAGCAAAGATCGAATAAGAACACCCAGTTTACAGTCATCTGTAAACTTTGATAACTATTGACCCACAGTGCTGGCCCGATGGTCTGAGAAATATATGCCATATAGGAGAGGGCCCAATGTTGACCCCTGTAGTACACCTCTGGCAAATGTTTTGCTTTAAAAAGTGGTACCTGCTACTCTATCTGCATGGATTCCATCAGACAACCAATTAGCTACCCAACGCATGATATAAGGACTTATATTCAGATTTACAAGTCACTCAGTAATGCCTGGAGAATAATGTAAATTTTTGCACTTTACTACCAAATTGAAGATTGTTACCACCACACATAACAGTTTGGTAATATGGCAGAAGAATTTCTCAAGGTTGTATTTACTACCTAGGCCTCAGTCTTTCTTTTGTTCAATTTTAACTGATTTACAGTTAATCAAGAGTGTATGGCTTCAAAATTATCATCCAAGGAATAAATACATGTTGTTTCATCTTGTAGGAAGGAAAAATATATGTGAATGTCACCAGCATAACTATGGAATGGTAGCCCCCCTTGTCTTAAGAGCTATCCTTAAGGAGGCATATATATTGTGAACAGAAATGGCTCTGTGAAGGTATTCAGGGTCCTGCAGCATTCCTCAGTCAATGTGGTACAGATAAGAGTTGCTGAGTCCTGAATAGGCCGTATGAGTATGGCTAGAGAGGTTTGAGGTAAACCAGTAGAGGAACGTATCAGAAATACCACAGTAAGTACCAAACATTGTATAAACATTCCTTGATCCACCGTTTCAGATCATTCAGAGGGCACCAAGAAGAGTAACATCTTATAAAGATAATGGTCCCTTGTCATCATGTGGTCATTGACCACTTTCATGACTAGAGTTTCATTACTATGGTGAATATGAAAGCCTGAATGGAAAGGGTCCATTAGACCACTAATAACTGTAGTTGCTTATAGACAACTGTTACAATAATTGTTCCTTGGAATGGGAGGTTAGAGATATGATGGTAACTCTCTACATTATTTAGGTGTAAAAATGTTTTTGTGAGGGTCAGGATAATGGAAGCCTTTTTGAGGGCTGATGGAAATAACTCACCACTAAGCGATATAACCAAAATATGATAATTTAGTGAATCCAGCCCATTAAACTAGCCATTACAAATCTTCTTGGACTAGGATCCAGCACACATGCTGTCAGTCACATAACGGAGATAATAGTAGTGAGCTCATCAAACTCAAGAGTGTTGCATACCAACCAATACACTGTTATTAGGATGGATGGAGTTACTGCACCACCCTTTGTGTCAACTAGAAGAAGCGCAGATCTGATGAAAACAATATTGTCAGAAAAGAATTGTGAAGCAGACTCACATTCTAAACTCAGTAGGCCCAGTCTCTCCACCACATGGGAGAGTTCACCAGGTCAATGAGCTCCAAATACATCTCCACAGATAAAACGTCTCCCTTTTTTGAGTGATCTCTGTTTGATAGACATCATAGTATTCATAAACCTCAAGCCTGTCCCTCCATGGTCTTGTTTGACACCTCTGATGTTTCAACCTACACTGCAGCTGTATGTAAGTGATGAAGGTCATTGTGAAATCAAGCTTCACATCTCTTTGTAGAGACTGGATAAACACAAACCAGGGCCAATAAGTCCAAAGTTAATGAAAAAGATTTCTTATATTCTCCAATAAAGGCATTTGCTAAGTGAGCACCACTCTCCAACAGGAACTTAAGGAACATGTTTGAAAAAAAATTTAATTAGGTGGGATATTCTATGAGACATGAAGTTAACACATTTCATGCTACAGCTGATGTTAATTTTTACTGATGCCAGTAATCCTGTTATATTCACATCAACAGGAAGGTATTCCAAGAATACATTTAATCCATATGTGCTTTCTAAGAAGGCAATAAGAAGAAAAGAAGAAAGAGACCATTCACTGATGCATTTTTTGGCTGTAAGGCAATCCTTGAACCCTTTCAGCCTCTGTATATTTGTCAACCATACTACATGGCATGGGAATAAGTTACAGAACAGGGTACAATATAAGATCTGTACAGAAGGAGCAATTTCCTCCTTGGCATGGCTAGCATCCCTACAAAATCAGATAGACAACACTGTATGCTTTGCACATAGAGTAGCTGTTTTGGTTTCAAGTGAAATTTCGTGACCTGTATGCACTCCAAGGTCTTTTTGTCTAGAATTCTTAGATATATATATATATATATATATATATATATATATATATATATATATATATATATATATATATATATATATATATATATATATATATACACACACACACACACACACACACACACACACACACACACACACATACACACACACACACACACACACACACACACACACACATATATATATATATATATATATATATATATATATATATTGCAGCCAATATAATTTCTGCTCTACATTCATCTTCAGTGTTGTGTGTCAACAAACTTTGTACCTTATACAGAAAAAGCAGGTATCTCTTACTAAAATAGAAATTGCCAAAGCACCATATCTTCCCAAGCCTCTGTGCTGCTGCTGCTGCTGCGTCTTTCGGCTTTTCCCAGTTAGGGGTCACCACAGCGGAACTCCGGTCCGCTAATGATTGGTAGTTGATTTTTACATGCAGAGTTACCAGCCATGACGCACAACCTTCAACGAAGGTATGCCCATTCACACATGTCTCCATGCAGAAGACGCTCTAGCTGAGAATCGAACCAGACAGCGTCTTATTATGAGGTGACAACGCTACCGCAGCACCACCACCACGGGTACATCTTCCCAAGCCTCTGTACAGAACAATAATCACTGGAAATATGTGGAAGTCAGTACTCTCTTTACTGTTGTCATACACAAACAACTGCAAAGTTCACCTGGCTCTGTGGCAGAGAGGGATGGAGCCATGATTTTGAATCAGACCACCAAGGTCTGTTTAGTAGCCCTAGACATGCCAGTCTTGGAGGAACAGGAGTGAAAGGGCATGGCCTATTCTCCTGTCAGAGGGGAAGGAAAGATTGCAGTTACTTACAGAGTACACCTAATGGTTATGATGAACTCACAGAGCACACAGAATGGTTGTGATTAACTCACAGCGTACACCAAATGGTCATGATTAACTCACGGAGCACACCAAATGGTTGTGATTAACTCATTGAGCACACTGAATGGCTGTGATTAACTCACATAGTACACCAAATGGTCATGATTAACTCACGGGGCACACCAAATGGTTGTGATTAACTCAGTGAGCATACCAAATGGTTGTGAGTAACTCACGAAGTACACCGAATGGTTGTGATTAACTCATAGAGCACACTGAATGGTTGTGATTAACTCTTGGAGCACAGTGAATGCTGTGATTAACTCATTGAGCACACCAAATGGTTGTGGTTAACTCATGAAGCACACCGACTGATTGTGATTATTCCACTGTAGACTGTTGGAGCCACCACCTATGTTTGAGGACGAAGGCAGAGCTGCTTGTTGGGAATGTTCGTTGTAGTAACTGATGGCAAACTAGTATGGTTTTTCCACTGCCTGTTTCCTTCTTTCATGCAAGCCAAGCATGTGCAGGCAACATAGGGGCAAAAATAAATAAATAAATGCATAAATAACTCACTCCTGATAGGAGCCTTAATGCATTGCCCCTCCCAAATGACTAATGAGGAATTAATGATCTGATCTGTAAGGGGATAGATAATTTGCAGACACTGGAGTCAAATATGTACCAAAAATAATAAAACTGTAAAGTTCACCACTGGCCTAAAAACAAAGAACTATTACTGTATTGTACTAAAACAGTTACACTGATTGCCACTAGAAAAAAATCTTATACCTGCAGAAAAATTTAATATATATATATTGCACTTTGTCTATTCTGTATCTTTACAAATCCTTATCTGTTTAAAAACTTTCATTTGTGTCTCCAGTGCTTGCTGGCTGTAGGCTATTGTTTTAACTGAAGCATTTCCTCTGTGTAATTGTATTTTGGCTAGTGGGGGCTGGTTCTTTTGTGTTCTTGTAAAAAAAAAAAAAAAGAAAAGCTGTTCTGGTATTTAAGCCCTAACTTTGATAGGGTTTCTGTCTTTACACACAGTGCAGACTGGATAAGTTGTTGACTGCAACTGAGCTGAAAATATAAGTATCTTGATTTTTTTGATTATTTTTACAGATTACTGTTTTTAAAATTTAATATATATATATAGCACTTTGTCTATTCTGTATCTTTACAAATCCTTATCTGTTTAAAAACTTTCATTTGTGTCTCTAGTGCTTGCTGGCTGTAGGCTGGCTGTAGGCTATACTTGGTGGCTTTGCAGTTGCCCGCCCCTACTGTGACACTCCTCCCAGTCTAGTGTCATTAGCTCATTCTGCCTAATACAGAGAGAACATTTGATAAGGCCTTCTGTTCCTCCTTTTTCCCTTTCAAAAAGTAAAACAAAACTTTTTTTTTTCTTTCGCCTGAACCTCCTTGTGTTCTGACTGTGCTTCTCAAACATTTTGGAATTATACAGTATATTTCAGAGCATTTATTATAACTGTAATAGCCTTAATATTGCTACAGCTCAAGTGCTCTAGGTTGCACTGCATCTGAAGTGTTTGTGTGTTTTAGCTGCTTTTCTGTATATATAGACTTTTCTGTTTCTTTTACTAAATAAGCTCTGTAAAGTTGTTTTATTGCATTTCTGCCCGTATTTCTGAGGTTTTTTTGTACTTTTAAAGTTTGTTTTTGCTTAGTTTAATTGGTAGGCTATACACTCAAGTGCACTAGCCGAATTAAAGCATTTACTGTGTTTCTGTACCTAATTTCTGCTACTTTGTAAAAAAAAAAAAAAAAAAAAAATATATCCTTGTTTCCCGCCTTTACTGAACTAGAATAGTCCAGTCTTCAGGTATTGCTGATCTCTGGGCTGTGTCATAGTTCCTGTGTTGCCCATATCCTTATTTGGATAGGAGGAAGCTTCTTTGTTCACCAGTGAGAGTGGGGAGCTCTGAGCAGCCTATCTGTCCCTTGAGGAGTGGTTCCAGCCCAGTGACCTGTAGCTTATGGGCCGTTTTGGGCCATTTCCTATCTCTTTCTAACCCCCTGCTTTAAAGCCAGTTTTAGTGCACTTTTGCGCTTGTAATTTAAAGTTTGTCCTGTTTTTTGCATTTACCTGTTGAGGCTACACACTCAAGTGTGCTAGCCTGTGTTACATATTTACTGCATTTTCCTGCTATTTGTTGAAAAAAAGAAAAAAAAATTATCCTTGTTTCCCGTCTTTCCTGACCTAGAGTAGTCCAAATACAGGCTTTGCTGTATTCTGGACTTTTGGAAAGTTCCTGTGTTGTCCATTTCCTTTCTTGGATAGAGGGAGGTTTCTTTGTTCACCAGTGGCAGTGGGGAACTTAGAGCAGCCTATCTATCCCTTGAGGAGTGTTCCCAGCACAAGAATCTGGTAGTCTATTGGCCATTTTGGGCCAATTTCTAGCTCTTTCAAATCCCCCTGTATAAAACCCGCTTTGGCGAGGTTTTTGCGCTTGTTACTAGTCAGCCAAGCTCCTCGTGGTCCTGCAGAGTGGTGCTAGCAGCAGAGAGGCTAAAAGAGCGACTACTAACCTGATAAAAGTGTTTTTTCCTGCTACTACCTGGGCGACTGTCCGATCTAGCTAAACTGCAAATATTTCTGCTTCTTGAACTGTTTTAAACTGTCTAAAGTTGTTTTTGCACCTGCACTTTTAAAGTTTGTCCTGTTTGTTGCATTTACTTGTTGAGGCTACATACTCAAGTGTGCTAGCCTGTGTTACATATTTATTGCAATTTCCTGCTGTCTGTTGCAAAAAAGAAAAAAAAAAAGTTATCCTTGTTTCCCATCTTTCCTGACCTAGAGTAGTCCAAATACAGGCTTTGCTGTATTCCGGACTTTTGGAAAGTTCCTGTGTTGCCATTTCCTTTCTTGGCTAGAGGGAGGCTTCTTTGTTCACCAGTGGCAGTGGGGAGCTTGGAGCAGGCTATCTGTCCCTGGAGGAGTGTTCCCAGCACAGGAATCTGGTAGTCTGTTGGCTGTTTTGGGCCAATTTCTAGCTCTTTCAAGTCCACCTGTATAAAACCCGCTGTAGTGCGGCTTTGCGTGATTTTGTGCATAGCGCTTCATCGAGCAGCACCGCTTATTTGGGTTTGAGCCTTGGAACTGATCTAGTTCTCATAATAAACACCCTATTCCTATGCTAAAGCCTAGAACTTTCTCACTAAAGCAATTATATAAGTCAGCACTAAAAAATTAAAAGCATTACACCCTCACAAACTCCCCTTGAGTAACTTGTTCCCCATTGGCCCTTTTTTCAATTATAAAGGAATTCCCAATACTATTCTAGCATGTCCAAAGGTCAGTTGTCAATCTCCTCTCCGGTCCAGCTGGTGAACCTGGGAATCTTGAGGCAATGTTACAACTGCCTAATGTACACAGACAACCCTCTCCTCCTCACAACAAATTCCAACACATTTGAGAGATGCAACCATATAGCCAAACTGGAGGCTAAGCTCTCTCAACTCAGTACTGGCGTAACCAGTCAGGAGGAGAAGGAAACCACACTCACTACAATTCCAGTCTCACATAGACCTACCACGACAGCAAACCAAACACATGAACACACAAAAACATACTTGGAGGCTCTAAATAAAAATCTGCCTAAGCAGCAGAGACCTCCAAAGCAGACACCCAAGCAACTGCTACCCCAAAACAAAACACATGCAACACATAGCTCACAAAGCCAGTGTGCCGAACAGTCACAGCCCTTAAGGCTAAACAACACACCTGATACACTTGTAATAGGTGAGTCTATCATCAGGCACACTGACGTCCCGCTCACCAGGCTGAACAAGGAGAAGGTCACGGTGAGCTGCCTATCGGGTGCTAGGATCCGCCACATAACACAAGCACTCAGGTCACTCCAAGGCAAGTACAAATATGACTCAGTCATTGCCCATGCTGGTGTGAATGACCTGAGACGTACCTCCCTGGACTACATGAAAAGAGACATAGAGGAGCTCTCTGGGCATGTAGCCCAGGCCGGTATGACCCTGACCTTGAGTAGCATCTTACCCTCACCAAGAATGATGCCACAGTATGAAGACAATATTATCAATTTCAACAATTGGCTTAAGTATTGGTGTCATTCAAAGGGGATCCAATGCCTGTCAGCCTGGGATGACATGCTCGACAAGCCACGATGCTTCGCTAGGGACGGCTTGCACCTGTCACCCCTGGGCTTTCGGATATTGGCAAAGGCTCTTGCTACCCCCTAGTGCCTTTTTTAGGCAAGGCTCAAAAGACAAACCCACCTCCATAGGTATCACAAGGGATAAGAAACTAAGAGTAATGCTACTCAACGCCAGAAGTCTAAACCTCAAGATGCATGCACTCAAAACTCTCCTTAGCATGGAGAACATCGATATCTGTGCAGTAACAGAAACCTGGTTCAAGGCTCTCAAGAGCACCCCAGCACTACCAGGTTATACCTCATACCATGCTTTTCGGCCCCAAAACTTGGACCGAACCACAAAAGGAGGGGGAGTATCAATATTCGTCAAAGATACCCACACCTCCAGGTTGGTGGCACAGCACGAAGCATCAGAGACTATCCATGTGCAACTAACAGTGGGTAAAACTGCCTTCCAGTTTATAGCCTGCTACAGACCACCCTCCCAAACCCAGGAACCCCACTCGGCCTTCCTGAGAACACTGGAAAATATGAAGGTCTCTCCAAACACCATTATATTGGGTGACTTCAACTACCCAACCATAGACTGGGAGCATTACTCTAGCTCCAACACCCTAGCCCAAAGGTTCCTAGAATTTATAAACTCAAATGCTATGGAACAACTTGTTACCACTCCCACAAGAGGGGAAAACATACTGGACCTGATCATCACCAACATGGGGACTCTATGCTCCAGACCAGAAGTGTATCCCTCACTGGTAAGATCAGACCATAAACTAATCTCACTGGATATTCACATCCCGACCCCACCCCATGCCCAGAAAACCACAGTGAAAAACGTCTCTAAAGCAAATTTCACACTCCTCAAAACCGAGGTGGAATCCTTCAAAGCCCCCGGGCCTCTGGATAATACGGCCCAGACCACAAAATCCTTTATAAACGCATTCTATGAACACCTTCAGGAATGCATGGATCATGAAATCCCAAATAAAACCAAGACCCAATCCTCCAAAGGCAGACGTCCTGTCTGGTGGACCCCAGCCATAAACAAACTATGCAATATTAGGAGGAAGCTACTACATGACAGAGCAAAATCCCAAAAAGGGAAGGCATCTCTGATCAGTATTAGCAAAAAACTACGGGCACTCATAAAATCGTCTAAGGCCAGCATCGAGAGAAAAATTGCACAGGACACTAAGGATAATCACAAAGCTTTCTTTAGTTATATTAGGAATCTGGGTGGGAATTCCCAGATATGCTCAGAATTAGTCCAAAATGACAAAAAATACACTGAACCCACAGACATTGCCAACATCCTAGCTGACAGGTTCAGCGCAAACTCCCCCCCCCCCTCCCCACCAAAAGGGCTAATATCTATCCCAGCAGAGTGCTGCCCCCCCTGACATCTCAGATGCTCAGGTAAAAGCTGCCCTCTCCAAAGCAAGCAACACAGCATCAATGGGACCAGACGGTGTCCCGGGCTGCATCCTACATGAACTCCAAGAAGAGCTAAACCCAAACCTAAAACTACTGTTCAATCTCAGCCTTACTACAGGATATGTACCCAAAGAGTGGCGTACAGCAACAGTGGTCCCTCTCCACAAAGGTGGTGCCTCAACGGATCCTGGAAACTATCGCCCCATAAGTCTCACTAGCTTGGTCCGCAAAGCTATGGAAAGGATCATCATGGACCTTATAAATAAAGATATTGGGGACCTACAGACACTGGATCCTACCCAGTTTTGCTTTGTTAAGGGCAGATCCTGCCTCTTAAACCTGGTCAATTTCTTTGAAACAGTCACCAAGGCCATTGACAAGGGGAAGGTGGTCCACACAGCCTACCTGGACCTCGCAAAAGCCTTCGATACAATACCCCACTCAGGCATTATAGATAAGCTCACCAGCTTAAATATAAACCCCTATGTCACTAGATGGGTTGCAAACTGGCTCAAGGACAGAACCCACATGGTTAGAATAGCTGGAGCCATGTCAGACTCCAAACCAGTTACAAGTGGCGTACCACAAGGCTCAGTCTTGGGACCTCTCTTGTTCGGTATATATTTCTCGGAGGTACAGGCCAACATGGAAGGACTGTGGCTGACCAAGTTCGCAGATGACTGCAAACTGGGCACCATAATAGACACTCCAGCTGACACAAGCATCCTCCAAAAGGGCCTCATAGAAACAGACAACTGGTGCCAGAGCCATGGCCTCAAGCTAAATGCCAAAAAGTGTATAGTCATCCCTTTGGCAAAAACAAAGTGCCCACAAATTACCACATAGGTGGTAATCCATTAAGTACAGAAGAAGTAATTAGGGACCTGGGGACCCAAGTTGATAGCAATCTCTCATTTGACAACCACATGGCCAAAGTGGTTAGAAAAACATTTTATATAGCCCACCTAATCATGAAGGGATTCACATCTAGATCAGGGGAGGTCATCGTGCCTCTTTACTCATCCCTCATCAGGCCCATAATTGAGTACAATGCCCCTTTTGGGATGTACCTTACCAGACACCTGCAGCAACTGGAAAGACCCCAAAAGTACCTCACCAAGAGGATCAAGGGGCTCAAACAGATGCCGTATGCTGCCCGGTTAAAGAAACTCTAGCTCTACTCAGTGGCATACCGCCTGCTCAGAGGCGATCTGTGCCTGACATATAAAGCCATGTCCAACCCGGAATTAATGGACATGCTGCACCTCAGAAAATCCAAATCCTATCGAGCTACGCTCTCGAGGGACTTAAACCTCAGCACTGAAATAAATAGGACATGCTGCAGGGACAGATTCATAACCCAGAGGCTCCCTTGACTCTGGAATAAAATCCCAGTCCAGGCTAGGCAGAGTCCCTCATTGACTCTCTTCAAGAGGAATCTTGATGAGTGGATGGGAGATCGTAGGTTTACCCTGGGTATCACTTCTGTGTCACTGTTAGACAGAAGCACAGTATACTAACCTCGAAAAAGGGCGTAGCAAAATTAATTTAAAATGGGTGGCGAAAGCCATACACACTCTGGCTAGGCTTATAAATGCCCTAGGGCAGATAGCCTAGTATGAACCTATGAACCTAAATGATGACCCGCCAAATTAATTTTCTTGAAACGTCTTTCAGCAAATTTTGGAGCAAGTTTTTTTTTTACACTTGGGTGACTCTGCATTGGGAGAAAACCCCATATCCCCCCAAACTTATATACATTCACCAAGGATGCATAGCAGTGGAAGAAAGAGAAAATTCTATTATTTAGAGAAGCAGGGAATTTGGTACGGTGCTAAAAATTATACAAACTGGGGATTTGTAGAAATAACTTTTGTCATGTTTGCAGGTAAGTACTATGCTAACTGCCCTTGTGGGCTATTTTATGTCTATCCAATTTCCTTTTCAAAGCTGAGAATCAAATCCTGTACCTTGAGTCTGTGAAGTAAACACTTTAAACATTATACCAACTACCCAAACCCTTATACTAATCATCCAACAACTTAGGATGCCAAATGTTATAGGTTCATAGGTGATTACACTAATGACACCAGTTTTTTTTTAAGGCTAGCCACGAACCATTCTTCCCAAGGTGAGAAGCAAACCCTGCACCTTCTGAATGTAAGATAAATATCTTAACCTTATAGTAACCTCCAGTTCATTGCAAAACTAATTAGTTAGTTAGTTATTTAGTAATTTCCATTTTTAACTTGGATAATGTAAGTGGTTGATTGCCCATTTCCATTTGAGTTCCAAGCAGAAAGGTTCCATTTAAAAAAAGAAAAACATAAACAATAGTTATTACAATAAGGCAAGTCATGCAGACATATTACTGATAGTGAATACAGTGATATGCAAAGTAAGATAAGATAAACAGGACACAGCAGCTATTCAAAGGGTGAACAAAACTAAATAAATAACCTTATTAAAGGTACATTTACGTTTTGGTTTGGGAGAGTCCAAACAGGTACATTGATAATGTATTTCTAATACATGATAAGAGTCTCTTGATTCTAATTGTAAGATTAGCTATGGAGAAAAAAACTTATCAGTCAGTGGGGGAGAGAGGAAGGAAAATAGGTCAGTAGTTAGATAAGGGTACAGTACAAGAAAGTAGAAAGTGCAAGTGTTTGGAAACATAGAAGATGGACAGAAGAGCATGAGGAAGAATGAGAACAAGAACAGAAAAGATGAGCTAAACAGAAAGACAAATATAGAGAGGAAGAGGGGAAGGAGACATATAGTGAGTTGTTAAAACAGTGATAAAGAGATGAAGGGTGGTAACTAAGACAAGGAGTAAGGAATAGGAAATGAATGAAGGGAAGAAACATGTGAAGGAGACTTGGTGAGCTGTAGATTAGAAAGGTAAAACATTCAGCTAAACTTTAAGGAGAATGACAGGAACAGACTTGTTTTACAGGGCTCCATGCCATGGGATTTCACCTGATGCAATGATGTCCTTCAGATGAGATAGTAATCCAAGATCCCATCTGCTTGAGTTGTTGGCAGTTTAGGTAGGCATAATAAATTCCACACCAGGTATTGAAAATACTAGCAGTAGCCCCCTGATGCCCTCAAGAAATTTCCTCTTGTAGCAGAAATGCCACCTTGGGTGCCCCTGAAAATAAGCCATCTGCCTAGTGGGATAAACCAGGTCAATAAAGATGAATAAATGCAGAATTTGAGTTAGGATCAATTCTAAGTTCAAGGTTTTTCTGAAACAGTGTGTATAAACTATAACCGTTATGAGATTTATAAATTGCATTTGGTTTGGGCATTGGGATCAAAATTCTGTTTTAGGAATATGCAGGAAAATAGGGTTGTAATGAATAGACTGAAAGACTTAAGTTATAAATAATCTAAAACATAATGCAGTTTAAGCGAGTGAAGATGTCAAAAGGCAATGCAATGATAAGTTCTGTTAGACAGAACAATTTTATAACTTTTTATGAGGCTGGGAAACTCAGTGTTTTGAAGACTTGTGCATCCAGAAGAAGAAGACATGTAAGCCCAGAAGATATACTCAAAGATTTGGGATACACGGGATTATTCAAGACTGGGCAGTTCTGAGTTGTGTTTTTTAATAGATAAAATACATTTGTAATGAATAGAGTGAACGGATGTAAGTTATGAATAAGTTACGCCATAATGTAGTTTGAGCCACTGAAGTTGTCAGAGAGCAATACAGTGATACGCTCTGTTAGACAGCAATTTTATTATAACTTTTTATGAGGTAGATGAGATTGAGAAGTTCTGATTTGTGTTTTTTTGCATTAAGTACAGTTTAATTTTGTTGAGCATGCCAAACTTTTGATGGCTTTTGGTGATGGCTTAGAGAGTTTGCTGATCAAACTTAACATTTTGATAGATGATGAGTCTTAGTTGTCTTGTAGTCTGATTACCAAGCTCCAAGACTGCATTAGTTTTTTGAGGTAATGGTTAAGATAAGTATAAATAGTTTCATTTTTTGGAATTCAGTATGTGCTATGATTCCTCAATTCAGTCATTCATTTTATTAAGTACATATGGGTTTAGTTCTCGTAATATGGCGGGCGTATCAGCATGAGAAACTAATGCAGACCCATCAACATATTGATTAAATTGCATTGCTAATTACAGATTTTTTAAGGTTGATAGTCAATATGGTAAACACTATGGGGCATAAAATGGAAGCTTTGGGGTGTCCTACAGTGATAAAAATAAGTGTTGAGTGCATCTTAAAGATTTGCTTGTGACATGTCAAAGATGTGATTAGTGGAACAATATGTAGGACAGGTGTAGATAAGTCTACTTAGACAAGTCATTTGAAAAGTCGATTGTGAAATACTCTGCTGAACTCTTTAGATGACTTAAGACTTAAGGCTGTAAAAGTTACTGGTTAGGTGTTGTAAAAGTTGTTTCTGGGCACGTTATACCAGCATTTTAGATAAAGGAGGACAGAGTTGTAAATTGCTTGAAATTGGAGAAGTTATAGTCATTCTACTTTTTGTAAATTAAGATAATTTAAAATATTTTCCACATTTTATGTTATGGATCTATTGATAAGTATCAGTACTGAACAAACTATTGAATGGACTGCAGTGTTACTTTGACAATATGAGGTATTGCCAGCTATGCCAGGAGAAGTAGGGCAGTGGATGTGTAACATATTCCAGAATAGCTAGCTGGAGTTTTGTAAAGAATTATATGTCATTTGTATAGCAAACTGATTTGTACAAATGCTTGTGCTGAAAATGTATTTGTAAAGTTGCTTGTGTTAAAAATGTATCAACATTGTGTCCTGCTGGACAGAAAAGAAATATACATTTATATCAGACTGTACTGTTGTAATTAAGGAAATGTATATATGTTAACAGAGGATGCTGGAAGAGAAGTGGTTAATCTCAGTTCAGCTAACTTTGAAAATAGTTTGAAATTCAATTACCTGGTAGACCATAAAGATTGTATCTTACTGTTCTTATTGCAGCCAGAGATGGAATGTCTGTGAAAACAAGGGCTAGGAATCATTGTTGTAATTTCCTTAGCAATGAACTAATTGCTACCCTGCAAGGGTGGAAGTGTTGCAATGGTTTTATGGCTTCCAGATGCTATGACACATCATGTAGGCTCTGTCTGTGTGTATGGTAGCACATATTTACAAAATTCTGTTTCTGTTCCTAGTAATAGGGGTAGTATGGTAACCAGAAGTCAGATGACCAGATGTGTATGATGTCACTCTGTAATCCAGGAATAAAACAATATTTTAATACTAGGTGAGACTGAAGTCTCAGAGAAGTCTGTTTTTCAAACCTAACATAGAAGGACCCCGTACCTACTTCATCTTGCCTTGCTTTAGTAAGTAACCAGGGAATAGTAATTCCTGAGATCAGTCAGGAAAATATAGTGAGGTTAGTTACGTACTGTTTTTCTGTATCTGTGTGAATCTATTCATCTGTGCTATTTTAATATTTCCTGTGATTAAACTCTGCTGTATATTATAAATAGATATTTAGTATTCTCATGTTATTTTACTATTTATTATTAAATATATTTAAACTTTTCATTGCGACTGATCTTTTAGAAAATGTTTTAACTTTTGAGAGTTGTTGTTGTTGTCTTTCGGCTTTTCCCAGTTAGGGGTCGCCACAGCCGAACTCCGGTCCACTAATGATTGGCAGTAGAGTTTGACGAATGCTGAGGTGCCAGCTCGACATTCAGCCTTCAACGAAGGAGTACTTATATCTATTTGGTGATATGACCACTCCTGGAATCCTTACTGCATTGGCCAAACACTGCTATTATTATTAATTTCACTCAGTATAATTGGGTACACTTGTAAGAGCCTTAGAGTAGTTGGCTTTTTAGTGTCTGGTGACAGTAACTACCTTATAGTCTGGGCAGAGGGGGGCATAGTTAATAAATCTATGCCAGCCTTTCCCAGGTGTGTGTGTGTGTGTACATGTGAAAATTAAATCTCAGAGTGCGTATGTGTCAGCTGCTTCAAACAAGGACACAGAGCACTAGTTTCACAGAGGGAGTGGTTTAGGACTTGGCTTGGACACTCGACTAAAGACTCAACTCTACAGCTGTGCCAGGGGGTAGTCTTACTGGGGGCTGGGAGAGAGAGAAAAAGAGGAAAATCCAGTCCCCAGACTGAGTGTGTTCCCTGTGTACCCTTAAGGCAAATTGTGCTTGGTGCAGAGAGCTGCATCTGGAAGTTCTGTGTGTACCTATCTTTGATCCAAGTGAATGTCCCTCTCCAGTGTCAGTGGTGAGGATTCAGGCTATTTGATTACTGTCCCACAGAGGGGGATATCACAGTTACAATAATCAGGAGGGAGAATGTCAGTCAGTAGTTTATCATGGGAGGCATTAGATTACATTAATGTATATGATTATTCAGGTTGATCAGTTGTGTTTTTCTTTTTTTGCCATCATTAGCTGACAGGTTATATTAGTTGAGTAGCAATATAACAACTTCAGTTACATCATCGGTCATTTTACAAGCAGTATTATAGTTGATCTAATTTGAAAGTGGCCATTTTAGAATATTTTTGTATGGCTTCAATACATTGTTAATGCTGTCACAAAATAGCTGTAGAGAGAAGGTAATGAAGGCATCTTTTCTTGTCTTTGTGAATAAAAAATTATACTTTATTCCTAAGGACTGCATGAGTAGAAGTGGTGAAGGATGATTATACTTTTTCCTCTGATTCCACGCTTTGTCACCTTGGGTCATTAATAGTTAAATTTCAGAGGTCAGCCATAGGTCAGGTGTGTTTTTGACTTTTTTTTCCTTGGACAACTAACAGCGTTTAAGTTGTTAAGGAAAAACGGATTAATATGCATAATAGCTTCATCTAGGGGAAGCTATTTAAGTGGACCTCAGTTACACAGCTGAAGAAGAGAGCTGAACAAGTTGCAATGGATGTTTTTCTTAGATCTGGTCCATGAAATTAACATAGACTTATGCATTTTTGTCTTGCTATGTATGTAGGGAGATGGTCATTAATGTAGTCTGGTAGAGTGCACTGTAAGAGGATGTGTTTGTATCAGTAGCTAGAACCCAGTCAAGAGGTTTTATCACTTTTGGTATGTTCATTAATTAAGTGATATATTTCAAAGAGGTTGAATGAAAGTTGAGTAGTCTTGAAATGTAATTTTTAAACAGACATTATTAACATCTCTTAATATTATGATATTTTTATACACCCTGGGGATCACTTCTGTGGCTCTGCTCGACAGGGGCACAGGAAATTAACTTTCTTGGGTGGTGTAAGCCAGGGACCCTTGTTGGCTAGGCTTACTTAGGCCCTTGGGCTGATAGCCTAGTACCTACCTATGAATCTATGCACCTAAGATAGAAATCTACTTTTATAGAATCTGTTCTGGGTTTTGAATGTTTTGGGAGACTTGATTTAGTGGAACTTAAATGGATGTAATGCATAGGCTATGGAAGGGATTTAGCTTCAAAGGTGTCAACAAAATTTCACATTTGTTAAAGGAGGGCAAAATGGTATTGAATACCAACTTATAAATAATAACACTAAGTATGTTATAGTCAGCTAGGATAATGGTTACTGGATATGATACATTTTAGCCAAGTCTCTGTGATATTTAAAATAACAGGCCTGTAGTAATCTATCCTTGCATAGAGATGATCAAGTTGTTACAAACACTCCTGATGTTTGAATGAAAAATTTAGAGACTTTTATGGAGGTGTTTATGAGTTAGATGGAGTTATAATAAGGATTTAAGTGTATATCACAACACAGTATGAGAAAATGGAAAATTCTTGCTTTTTAGTTTATGGCCTAACTGGAGGCATTTCAGAAGTATGAAGTCTTATTTACTGTTATTTTTATGTGTGGGTATTATTCTAGTAGCTGCATTACATATTTAGCTGCACTCGTATCCTCAGTTATGTGTGACAGGGTGGAGATCTGTGGAGTTTTGCTGAAATGGAATATGTACTGCTGTTAGTAAAGTACTATAGAGAAATATGGTAATTGGTTTACAGTAGCTAGATGTACTAGCAAAGGGGCCAATAAGAGATGTCATAACATATTTTAATTATGGCTGTGAATCATCAGCTTTCTTTTTTAGAAACTGTAGACTTCTGAAGAGAAGAGATTTTTGTTTTTCATTGATTCTTGATCTGTTAATTGGAACGGAATGTGAAAAATTGCAGACATATTGTAGCACCAAAGTTTCTCTTTCAGTTGTATAAAATTGTGTTTTTGAGCTATAAATGTATGCAGCTATAAATAAGAACATGGTAAATATAATACGTGTTAATGTATGTCAGGTTTATAATTGGATTGAAAGTAACAGGGCAAATAGTAAACTGAATTGAATTTGACTGTAGGTATCTACAGTTAGTAGTGAGGGAGAGTGGACACCTCTTTGGAAGATTGATAGGTGAAGATTAAAGAGATGATATTTTTAGAAGGGAAAGAGATAGAAGACTTACATTAGTATGTAGATATGTAAAGGGAGGCTGGAATAGTATCTATTTCGCATCTCCTGTTGTTGAAGTTGTCAGGGCAGGAGGTACATGAAACAAGCCATCAATCAGTAACCAGTATGGTAGCCAGTTAGTATATGCATGAATACTGCTGTCATCTACAAGAGAAGACACATTTTGTAAAAACAAAAGTAAGCAACAAAAACAATTGCAAATGAGGCAGCACTCAAGGACTGTTTTCAGGAGTTATGTCACTGGTTAGTTCCAGGGGAGATAGCTGAAAATTTCTAGTAGTGTTGAATATTACCACTGCACAGATGCACTAAATGGGTACAAGTGTTAGTCAAGACATATTCCTGACACTGTATGAAGGAAACTGAACCCCTTACAATCTGAAACACAAAATATATGACAAAGTCCGCTACTGTATATTAAATGACATTCTGCATAGCTCTTCTTTTAGAACTTTAGCTGCTAAATATGCTAGCCCAATATGCCAGGACTATGGAGACACCTTGTTTTCTACTGGGTTACAATATCTGGGTAATTGTCACCTCACAGCAAGAGCTTCTCCGGTTTGATTCTCGTCTGGGGTACCTTCTGTGTGGCGTTTGCATGTCCTCCCTACATTTGTGTGGGCTTCCTCTGGGTGCTGCAGTATCCTCCCACATTTGAAAGATATGCATCTGGAGAATTTCTCCCTGGGCCTTCGCTGAAAATGGACTCTGTCCCATTCGAACCAGTAAACAAATGTTAAATAAAATAAAATAAATAAGTAAAATAAATGCACACCTTCATAGAAGCCTGAGAGTGAAAATAAGAGACTAAGTGAAAATCAAAGTGAGATTATTGTGATATGATATGCAGGGACACTATAGATGATTCAAGGAAGAAAAGGTAGCTCACAGAGAAACACAAAATTAAAACTGACATGTAGTCTAATTACTTTCAGCAAGAAGTGAAATATTTGGTATGGAGAAAGAAAAATAAAAAGTATAGCAACAGATGGAGTAGATCATGGTAGGGAAACCAAACAGGCTGGGGAAGCAGAAAGGTAATCGGGAAGAAGATAAGTATAACAGCGCAGGTGAAAACTGTACATGAAGGAGGTGGGAGAGAGGGATACAGATACAAAGAGACAGGTGGAAGAAAGACAAGGGTAGATAATAGCAGGAGGTAGGTAGGAAGGGAGAGTTAAAGAAGGCTTACAGACAGATGTCTATAAAATCCTATATCGACATTTAATAATTATATATGAAACCCTATATTATCATAACTTATGGATCACAATGTACTGAAGAGCAGGACCTGGTAAAAAAGATACTTAGATAATTATATAGTATGTGAAGACAGCAGACCTTTAGTGTGAGTGTAAGCAAATTGTCAAAAGATAATAAAATAGTTTTAAAAATCACTTAACATAGGTACATATTGTAAGAGATGCAGAACACAGAAGATACAAGTTATAAACATTCCAGTGTTAACAAGAGAGAGCAGGAAAGAACTCACAGCATGAACAACAGATCCTGTATAAGCAGAAAGCACTAACTGGACTACAAATCTGAATACCCTAGCGAAATTGGACTGTGATCTGTATTACAAAATGTAGGAAGGAAGTAACCCTTTTACTGGGAATGTTACTTTGAGAGAATTAGTTTTCTATATACTACCCTGCACTGTCCAGGCAGTGCAACATTGGAAACTGTGTTAAATGCTTTGGATCGCACGTGAGTTATCTGTAAAATAAAAACTAGAAGAACGGTCATACAGAAAAGTCATAAAAGTAAAAACAGCAAAAAGATCCTGGAACACCAGAATTTCTACTGTGTTGTACTTTAAACCTCCTTTAAAGGAGGCCATTTGAAAATATGGTAGTTGAAACACTTAATGTCCTTAAGCAGACATAACATGCCCTAAGGGTCATTCAGTAAGGAACCACTATAAGGATATCATTTTCATTGCAGGTCGTGTATGCTGTAAACAAAAAATACTTTGTGAGTATACTATTAAAAAGGAACCACTTGAAAAATGCTAGAAGGAGCCAGAGATAAAACAAAAAGAAAAGCACATCTGTGGTGAAAAAGTTAAGAAAATGTGTAGCAGTTACATTAAAACATCGACTGTAATACTGAGTAGGGAAGACAAAAAATGAAAGTCATCTGTAATTCTTGTTGATACAGTTAACTTAACCTGCCATGTAAATTATTATCAATCACTGACTACGAAGCAAAAGGTTCAATTATTTTTTTATCATTTGTCCTACTTTAAATAACACTTCAGAAAAAAAAATCAAATCCCAGTGAAAACATCCCATAATTTGTTTGATGTTAGCACAAACAAATATACGTGTGGCATCATTAATTGCTTATAATTTAATTAATTTTCATTCATGGACGTGCATGCATAACTGATCATGAGAAATGTAATTGAATGTGCTGATGGCACCTGTACACTACAAGTAAATGAGCATTAATATTTTGTCTGATTAAATTACTCTTAATTTTAAACTATTCTGAAGTTTATATGGGTAGGTCATAAAATAGTTTATAAGACAGCATAAAAGACAGCTATTTTTCAGAGTAGAAAGGCATTTCTTAAATTAAATTCTGGCATAAAATAAAAAAAAATAAGAGTATTTTTGTATATGCAGCATTTATTATTTAATGAAATACAGTCACTCTGCTACTTATATCTACTACTACATGGTGAGGTAACCCCTAGCCCCAGTATCAAAGGGAAGCACTTGGACACATGTGCTTGGCACTCAGTGATGATCGGCAGCTAGTGTTATCCTGATCAGTCAAATCAAAGAGTGTGCCACTCATGTTTTCTGGGTGGTTTTTGCAAGGCTTCAGAAAGACTCAAGAAGGTATGCCATTTCTCAGCTACAGTTATCATCAAGAAGAGCTTGACAACTTCATATGTCATCGTTTCTCTTGCAAATACTTAAAGTTGCAGGAAGGGGAGGCTGGTCAGCAGAACAAAGTTTAGTCAGTAAGTGTTTGGGTTCTGAAAAGTTAAACTACTGTACTTAATCCTTGATTTGTAGGGATTGAGATAAAGTGCCACAATAATGGTACAGCAAGAAGAATAGTTTCAGATACCACTTTGCGAATATGGGGCACTTATGAAAGTGAGTAACCGCACTCAGGTTCACAAGTAAGTCATAAGAAAGTTAAGCAAATCTGACTGTCTCACTGTACGTGTACATATATGGACAATGCAAACTCATCCTGATGATCATGTTTCAGTTCTTGTGCTACTTCTAAAATGAAGTCAATTTTACTTTTAGAGAGGAATCCATTGCTACTGCAAAGTCTGCCAGTGGATAATACACTAACGATGAAACTCAACTGATATAAAATACACGGCATTTACAATGACAAATCAACTGATGTAAAATACACGGCATTTACAATGACAAATCAACTGATGTAAAATACACGGCGTTTACAATGACAAATCAACTGATGTAAAATACACGGCGTTTACAATGACAAATCAACTGATGTAAAATACACGGCGTTTACAATGACAAATCAACTGATGTAAAATACACGGCGTTTACAATAACAAATCAACTGATGTAAAATACATGGCATTTACAATGACAAAGTCAATCAATGTATTTAAAAATTAAGATAAGAATGATTATTGTCATTTTTAACCCCACCATCACCACCACCCCCTCCATGAAAGTTTGTCTGCTGGGCAGCTAGACATTTTTGCAAGATGAGAAGTCATGACTTGTTTTCCCATACTACTGGAAAAGGCTACCTGTCCTTGCAGTCCTACCTTGAGTTATAGCTGTCTGCCCCAGCCAACCTTAGGCCCAAGTGAATCTTGTGGATGCATAGGACGTTTGCACCAAAGGGGACACCATTCATCACAGCCATCTACTATTTGCTGAGAAATCCAGAATTTCATCTTGCAATGATAAGATGCTACAAAATTCCAAGTGGTCCTTTTAAGTCATAATTTTATAGTTATTCTTTCCTAGACAGCCTCACATCATCAACCCACACATGATCCCACCACATCAACTGTATTAGATTGATTGCAAGGCCAGCTGTGAGTGAAAAGAAAATATGTTCATTAAGGAATATATTCTGCATTTTGTGATCCCTCCTTACCTCTCAACATGCAGAGGATGAACCTCCAGACAAATTCTCCTTAAAAAGAGCATCTAGCCAAAAGTTCAGACAGCTAATTAACATAACATTTACAGCACAGTAGCATAAGTCTTCATATTTCTATATAGGATCATGGAATACCACCACCCAGAAGCAAAATGTTTAAAAAATAGCAGCAAAATGCACAATCAATTTTTATTTTATTTTATTTTACATTTGTTTGCCAGGAGAGTCCGACTGGGCATAAAACCCTTTTTCAGCAGAGGCCCGGGGAGAAAAGCTCCATTGTTAGTAAACTGTTTTGTTAGTAGAAAGAAAATTGTATAATACAATAAAGAAAAAAATAGTAACAGACATTCATAACGGTAAAGAGACTAGAACAGAATAAATTGGTCAAGTGGAGACAAGACCAATAATCTTGTATAACAATGCTTCTAGTAGACAGTTCTTACAGTAGTAACAGGTAGTGACATTGTATACAATAAGAGTGCAATTACAATACTAGTCTTATATACAGGTAGCATAGCAAACTGAAGACTTAAAATCTGATAGCTATTAACAGTGAGAAAGAAAAACAACAACATAAGGTAGTCATATGGCTTAAATTCAATGCTCATTACATATGCAATTAAAAATTTAAAATCCGTTAGTTCCATGGTTTGGGCTACCCATACCCAGTACATGTACAAGTCTAGGAATTGGTGAGGTGGGCTTTAATGTGATGCTTAAAGTTTTTTAAGCTAGTTATAGTTCTAATTTCAAGTGGTAAGGCATTCCACAATTCAGCAATGTAGTAGGAGTATAGGGAGTCACCTGAGCTATTTTTATTCCTGGTTACTTCAATTATAGCTTTATTAGTGGATCTTAGTGGATGGGTACTTATATGGGGATTGAGGAGGCCTTGTAGACCTGGTGTTTTATTGGGTTTATTGTACATTTGGTGGGTGGTAGAGAGATGTATGGGAATGAGTTGGTAGGGTAGTTCTAACCAAGATAGTTGTCTTAGGGCCTTAGAATTATGGGTTCTAGGAGGACTGCTAGTGGCAAATTTAGCTATCTTATTATAGCAGTCATCTAGCTTACTTAGTTCTGATATGGAGAGGTTGGTAAGGATGGGTGAGGTGTATAGTAAAGTCGACAGAAGATGAGTTCTGGCTGTGGTTATTCTGGAGTTTGTGGTTAGGTAGTTTTTGCATCTGTATAAGGTAAATATTTTCTTGTGTACTTTTTTTATTGTCTGGGCAATGTGTAAGTGGAACTTCAGATTTTGATCAATAACAACACCGAGCAGTTGGGTGGATGGTACTGGTTCAATCAAAGTCTTATTACTGGATGTGATATTGAAGTAAGTGGATTGGGTTTTGAATTTAGTGGAGCAGAAGAGCAGGAGTTCAGTTTTATTTGGGTTCAAGATTAATTGGGCATCTGCCAACCATGATTCAATAGCACTAAAGGATGTTTGGGTTAAGTTCTGTAGTTCAGGTAGAGTTGGGGCAGAACATATGACAGTGGAGTCATCTACATACTGTATAAGGATGGCTAAAGTTGTAGCTATTTATTTCTAGAGGTACTCCTGTGGACTGCAACAAGGGACAAAAGCCTAACATCAGGGATAAATTGTAAATATTATTCTTTTATACTTTGAACATTGTTGGAGTAAAAGATGTTGCAATAGCATCAAATGCTGATCAAATGATTGATCAATCAATCAGTCAAATAATCCCCTCTCAAGTGCTATAAAGATGTTAGCTATTAAAGAATGTTGATACATTAACATAAGAAATGGTGCTGTTTGTTGGAAAAGTTGATATGTTTAAATGATGATGACATAATATATACACTATAAAATTGTATCATTCTTGATATAGAGAGCAGAAATGGACCACATAAATACAACTTTATAGCATAAGAACCATGGACAAAACCAAACAGCAACAAGGGACAAAAGCCCAATAACAGGGAGAAATTGTAAATATTATTATTTTATATTTTGAACATTGTTGGAGTAAAAGATGTTGCATTAGCACATGCTTTTTGAAGAATGTAAAGTCTGAAACTGAAATGTCTATCATTATTTACTGACAGTAGTCCTCAGGGATTTGTCAGAAAAGTGTTAAATTTATGAGGAATAGACCAAAATAAGAGGCAAAATTAAGGGCATTCTGCAAAAATCAGGTGCAGTCCACAGGAGCACCTCTAGAAATTAATACAATTTGTCTACTTATAAATACCTACACAAATAATTTAAATTGCATCATGAAGGGTTTCTGGTTTCCTCAAGTTATTATCTCCTTAACACATAAATAATGGCATATACTGGACTTGGATTTTCTGCTGGATATGGCGACATTTAACATGGTGATGGAACTTGTGCCATGGTCAAATAACTTTGTGGTTCAGTCTGTTCTTGACATACCTCATTATAGTCCCATGATCTTGGACTGGGCATTGCTCATAATACTAGTCGCATTGAGACTGAACTTTTTTTCTGAAAAACAGTCATGCCAGACCAATGGATGTCCTATTTAAAGATTATACTAAATCTCTTTCTCTGACTTTGGGCTCACTGATCCAACATTGGTTTTCACCCAGTAAGTATAACATTATACAAACCTTAGTTTGAAGATGACTATCATTATCTGATAGCAGGTTTACTATATTGCTGGAATGGAGAGGTTCTTTGTAGTGACAACAATGAACTTAATGAACACTATGCTGATGACCATGCAAAGATATCCCATAAAAAGCAAACATTTCTGTCTTGAGAGATCTTTTTTATTTTTAAATACTGCAAACTTTATTAGAATGCTTCCTAATTAGGTATGTTACAATAAATCCACACTACATATTACACTCCTTTATAACATTTCCACACTCCATTTCCCTTTCCAGATCTTTATGTTGCTTACAATTCTTCCTCTTGGTCTGTAATTGAGTGATCTCATTTCAATTCATTCCATGTGTTTATATATTTATATATTTATGGAAACATATCTCAAATTCTGTTCCTAATCTTGTCATGTACAGAATTCCTTCACTTGTGTGTCATTTTTACATTTTTTATATGCCTAGTATTAAAATATGCATTTCAGTTCAAACTATAGTACAGGAAACAGAAAAAAACATAAACTAGCAATAGCAAATTAAACAACTTTCTTTCTGTTTCTTAGTGACCTATAAATCACTAGCACTGTTTTCTATATTGTTTTATTTGGTTTATGTCAGTCCATATTATTTATGCCAGAAGTGACCTGCAAGACTATATTCCATGGTTTGAACATGTTACTCTCACTGTATGCATAGGTTTCTGTAGTTCTTGTTTGAAATGCACAATGTTTGACAATTTCAGGAAATATGTCCCATGTTTCAACGTTTATATTCCATGATGTTGGATTTCCTTACCTTATTGGCCAAAGGTACTAGGTGCAATGCAAACAAGATAGAGCAGGGATAGTGGGTACCCATGTCTTGTTCCTCTCCTTATTCTTATTAATAATGACCCCACCCAATTATGTTTTCATCTTGCTTCAGCTTTTTGATAGAGATTGAAAACCAGTTCTCTTCATTTGATGGGAAACTTGAAGCTCCATTACTTCACTTTAAAAGCCTTCCTTATAACTACTGTTATCTGTCTTTTAAAATGTTATTGTCTCCCTTTTACTGTTTCATTTCTTGTACTTCCTTAACAGTAGACTTGCATCCCTTCCACGTACTTTGACTAAAATGATGGGTCCTTTGTTCATTAGGAAGATCTCTTTGTCAGCTAATTGACAGGTAACTCTTGTTTACTGTGGAGAAATATTACAGCCTAGTCTCTTTGGCTACCAGAAGTGATTTATCTAGCCAAGAGTGTGAGCCTGTAGCTCTTTTACTGATAATATTGCCTTCATTAAATCTTCTCTTCACCTAGTTGACTCCAGGAGAGGTGAAGTACCTCAGTCCTTTCCCTTAATGACATATTTGTTGGAATTCAACACTACAGATTTTGAAGAGTTCAATTCTTTCATGTCTAGTATGTGACCAAAAATGTACAATTTAGTGCCCTTTCCATTTAAGGTTATGATGGCTTGCATTGAGGAATGGGACATTTGCTAGCACCTTGAAAGATGAATTTCAAGCCTCAATAAACCTTCTCTGGACCTAAATAATTTAAACAAATAATGCTTCAATTCTAACCTCTCTATTTTAGGGAAAGTTTCTAGATTCTTATCTGACGAGTAGTACACTAATGGATCCATTCAAGTACGGCTTTCATATGTGCCATAATATTGAGACTGCCCTCATCAGAGGCACTACACTGTATTTGCCCATCTGGATGTCTCTGCTGCATTTGACACTGTGGACAATGGAATTTTGATAGAGGACTTTGTATTTACTGTGATGTTTCTCCCATGGTTGTAGACTGGTTAATTTTAATACCTAAATATAAATAAACACCAACTGTAGAAAAGCTTAGCTGCTATAATATGACTTCAAATGAAACAAAAAGCAGTAAAGCAGCACTCTCTTTTATTCAAAGAAACAGAATAAAGCTTTCGGGTAACGCCCTTCATCAGTATAATGAAACATCTTGTTCACAGAATAAATAGACGTTTTTCTAAAAACACATGACACAACCAACCAATAGTCCATATCACTTAAGTAACATTAATAGAGCTTTAAAGCCATATTGCTAAATTAAAACATTTTCATCAACATTTTAACATTCATTATGTTTGTGCATGACATTCATTTATATTCCTTTTGTTTGGCTACTAATATAGGTTTTAGACTAACCATATTATTCAAGGCTGGATATTTATCTGCTTCTAACATGGTTATCCATCTGTATTCAGCTATATCTAACTTATTTACAATATCGCCACCTCTCTTGTTTACATGTAGAACTTGCAACACTTTAAAATTAAATTTATGTGTTAATCCCTTTTCCTTAAGGTGCTTAGCTAGTGCATTGGTCATTACCATCCTTCTAATTTCTGATTTATGTTCAATTATACAGTCTTTCAACCGCCTAGAGCATTTACTTATGTAAAATCCTGTGCACACCGTGCAAGTAGCCAAATATATTATTAATTCAGTATTACATGTTGCATAACAGTCCACCTTGTATATTTCCTTACTTGTAGGATGTTCAAATTCTAATTTGCTACGTATATCTGTGCAGCAACTATAATTATAACATGGCATTGTGCCCTTTTTATTAGCAGATGTCCTTTCCCTATTATTTAAATTAAAATCTTTATAACATAAATCTCTCTTTAAGTTCAAACAATTCCTGTGTGCAAATTTTGGCCTTTCACCTGCAGTAGATCTCATTTCTGGCATAGATAACAGTATACGTTAATTTTTTTCTATAATATTTTTTATTTTCCTGCTTAAATTGTTTTGAGATGTAATATATCTTAGTTGACTTTTACTTTTATTTGTACCTATATGTATTTGTGAGATATCACTAAATACAGGATGCTGTTATATCCCTTTCTTCCAGTATTTCTCATATATTACTATAAACTAGGGCTTCATTGTATCCCCTTTCCTTAAATTCTTCAGCTAATATTTTCATATGTTCCTTGCATTTTTCTACGTTTGTGTTCAACCTGCTTGTTCTTAATAACTGCCTTTTTACTGTTCCACGAAATACATGTTTAGAATGCATACTCCTATTAACTTGTACATCCTTTCTATATACTGTTGTTTCCAATTTCATACCTTCTCTATAAAATAGTACGTCCAAATAACTTATTTTCTCTGCAGAGTAACTCATCTTGTATTTTTAAAATGTTGGACTGTGATTTACACATTCAACAAAATTTAATAAGTTTTCAACATCTTCATCCCATATTAAAAATCAGTCATCCACAAAACGCTGGTAAAACTGCACATTTTCCGTGTACGTATTCCTTTCACCATAGATATATTCTTCTTCCTATTGATTCAAAACAATATTAGCATAGGTGTTGGCCATGGGAGTTCCCATGGCCACACCTGAGATTTGCAAATATGCGTTACCATTAAATAGAAATACATTATTTGTCAGGACCATTTCTATCGTACTACATACAGTTTCTGTGCTAGTTCCATTCATTCTTGTCTTTGCACGCAGAAATTCACATACTGCATCTATGCCATGCTCATTGGGTATTACTGTAAATAATGAATTTATGTCTAAGGTCACCAACAAATAAGTGTCACTAGTCTTCCTATATTTATACCATTCATAAAGCTTTTTTCAAAAAAATCATTGGTGTCTTTAACTTAACTAGAACATGATGGTAAGTATTGTTTTAAGACATTCTGCACATATAGGTTCATAGGTTCATACTAGGCTATCTGCCCTAGGGCATTTATAAGCCTAACCAGAGTGTGTTTGGCTTTCGCCACCCATTTTAAATTAATTTTGCTATGCCCTTTTTCGAGGTTAGTATACTGTGCCTCTGTCTAACAGTGACACAGAAGTGATACCCAGGGTAAACCTACGATCTCCCATCCACTCATCAAGATTCCTCTTGAAGAGAGTCAATGAGGGACTTTGCCTAACCTGGACTGGGATTTTATTCCAGAGTGAAGGGAGCCTCTGGGTTATGAATCTGTCCCTCCAGCATGTCTTATTTATTTCAGTGCTGAGGTTCAAGTCTCTCGAGCGTGTAGCTCGATGGGATTTGGATTTTCTGAGGTGTAGCATGTCCATTAATTCCGGGTTGGACATGGCTTTATACGTCAGGCACAGATCGCCTCTGAGCAGGCCGTATGCCACTGAGCAGAGCTGGAGTTTCTTTAACCGGGCAGCATATGGCATCTGTTTGAGCCCTTTGATCCTCTTGGTGAGGTACTTTTGGGTTCTTTCCAGTTGCTGCAGGTGTCTGGTAAGGTACATCCCAAAAGGGGCATTGTACTCAATTATGGGCCTGATGATGGATGAGTAAAGAGGCACAATGACCTCCCCTGATCTAGATGTGAATCCCTTCATGATTAGGTGGGCTATATAAAATGTTTTTCTAACCACTTTGGCCACATGGCTGTCAAATGAAAGATTGCTATCAACTTGGGTCCCCAAGTCCCTAATTACTTCTTCTGTACTTAATGTATTACCACCTTTGTGGTAATTTGTGGGCACTTTGTTTTTGACAAAGGGGATGACTATACATTTTTTGGCATTTAGGTTGAGGCCATGGCTCTGACACCAGTTGTCTGTTTCTATGAGGCCCTTTTGGAGGATGCTTGTGTTGGCTGGAGAGTCAATTATGGCACCCAGTTTGCAGTCATCTGCGAACTTGGTCAGCCGCAGTCCTTCTGTGTTGGCCTGTACCTCCGAGAAATATATACCGAACAAGAGAGGTCCCAGGACTGAACCTTGTGGGATGCCACTTGTAACTGGTTTGGAGTCTGACATGGCTCCAGCAATTCTAACCATGTGGGTTCTGTCCTTGAGCCAGTTTGCAACCCATTTAGTGACATTGGGGTTTATATTTAAGCTGGTGAGCTTATCTATAATGCCTGAGTGGGGTATTGTATCGAAGGCTTTTGCGAGGTCCAGGTAGGCTGTGTGGACCACCTTCCCCTCGTCAATGGCCTTAGTGACTGTTTCAAAGAAATCAACCAGGTTTAAGAGGCAGGATCTGCCCTTAACAAAGCTGAACTGGGTAGGATCCAGTGTCTGTAGGTCCCCAATATCTTTATTTATGAGGTCCATGATGATCCTTTCCATAGCTTTGCAGACCAAGCTAGTCAGGCTTATGGGGCGATAGTTTCCAGGATCCGTTGAGGCGCCACCTTTGTGGAGAGGGATCACTGTTGCTGTATGCCACTCTTTGGGTACATATCCTGTAGTAAGGCTGAGATTGAACAATAGTTTTATGTTTGGGTTTAGCTCTTCTTGGAGTTCATGTAGGACGCAGCCCAGGACACCGTCTGGTCCCATTGATGCTGTATTTTTTGCTTTGGAGAGGGCAGCTCTTACCTGAGCATCTGAGATGTCAGGGGGGGGCAGCACTCTGCTGGGATAGATATTTGCCCTTTTTGTGGGAAGTGGGGGGGAGAAGTTTGCGCTGAACCTGTCAGCTAGGATGTTGGCAATGTCTGTGGGTTTGGTGTATTTTTTGTCATTTTGGACTAATTCTGAGCATATCTGGGAATTTCCACCCAGGTTCCTAACATAACTAAAGAAAGCCTTGTGATTATCCTTAGTGTCCTGTGCAATTTTTCTCTTGAAGCTGGCCTTAGACGATTTTATGAGTGCCCATAGTTTTTTGCTAATACTGATCAGAGATGCCTTCCCTTTTTGGGATTTTGCTCTATCATGTAGTAGCTTCCTCCTTCTATTATATATATATATATATATATATATATATATATATATATATATATATATATATATATATATATATATATATATAGATAATGGATCAGTGACCCATCCCCTACTTGATACAATTATTCTCATAGGGGGTTCAGTGAGAGATTTATGTGGTTTAGGTGTACCGTATATAATGGGAGTGATGGGGCATGTAACAGATAATTAAATAATTCTATGGAAATATTCCCCTGTAGCTGTAAGTCATACACAAACATATTAACTTTTGATATTAACTTCCTAATATCAGCAAAATTCACTTCTTTAAAGGTTTTATCATCATTTAAAAAAATATTCATAGGTGCAATATATGCATATTTATCATACAATACTATTGCTCCTCCTTTATATGCTTGCTTGACAATCAGATTATCTGCTCTTTTTAAATCACATATTGCCTTATATTCATCATACCTGAAATTAAAGTATTTTTTACTGTTAGGATATTTATTTAATTTCCTATATAACAGCCTTAAATCTTCTTTACATGCATTTAAAAAAGCATTCACAATGGGATAATGTACAGGCATGAAGACACTTGATTTTTTATGTTCTAAATTCCCCACAGTCATTTCATTCTTAAAAAACAACTTGAGACATGTTTCTACAAAAAAATATGTAAATCTGTTAGTACATTAAGAATACCCTCACTTCTAGCTGGTATAAACTATAAACCTTTCTTAAATAAATTTACATGTGGGTCAGTTACATTAAAACTTAAAAAATTTGCTATCAGTCCATTATATATAGTCCCAAAAAAATTCACTCAGAAACTCCAAAGGAGGGCCAGTAGTACACCCAATTCCACAAATAAAAACACTCAGGTCCACGAATAAAAACTATTTATTTAACGCAAATTAATTTATATGTTTTTGACAAGCTTCTTCATCAGAATCAATACACCAGCAGTGAATAAAACATTCAGTTATATACTTTCCATAATTAAAAGTATAATTGTCTGACCAATAAACCATTATATATAGTACTTATCTTCAGCTCAGCTTGCTGGAAATTTGTGGGCTGTCATTATTTCTTTTCATTGTGGTTTGGTTCCGATGCTGCAAAAGACCTCTTGACTCTGTCCATTTTCTTTGTTCCACTATCTCTGTCAAGTTTAAAGACACTGGTCTCAGCTGGGGAGCCTCCTTCTGCAGCGTTATAGCTGCAGCACCATTATCCTCTCTTCCTTGTACTTAAATTCTTGACGTGCTGATGTTCTGAGGTTGCACAACCTCTGTTTGCTGATTTACTGCTTCCCCTGTAACAATGTTACATTCGTCAGCATCACCGTCTGTTTGCCTCAACATTATACTCACTCGGACCCGCCTCCTTCATCTCTATTGGTTGCTGAGCTCAAAGAGCTGTTTGAATTAGTTAAACACTGTCTATCTGCTGAAAAGGAATCAAGCCTATCCATTTTTCCATTTCTTGGCTGATTATTCATAGGTTTACCATTCTGATTGTTTTTAAAGTCATTTTTAGGCCAAGACAAAATATGGCCTTGATTAAAATCATTTATGTCTCTTCTTTGTTTTTGAAGTTTAGTTGTTTCAAGCCTTTTGTCCAACATATTTTAATCTGTCAAGCATCTGTTGATATTGGTTAGAGACATCATTAAAGTCATTACATAACAGTATTTCATTTTCTAACTTCATTATTTCATCTTTTTGGTCTTGTTCTATTTTAGTGAAAAACTGGTTCATAAAAAACATATAGTCAGTGTTGAGCTTTAAATTTAGCTCTTGCCATTGTTTTAACAACTCAGGATACGTGTTAGCATAAGATGGTATTTTCAGTATTCTTAACCCCCTTGGAGTAACATTCAGCTCCAAATAAGCATTAAAGCTCAGCCGTTGCCATTGGTGCTGCTCAAAAGATTGTACTTTTCTTTCTAGTTTTAACAATAATGTCTCTATGGTAATAAACTGTTGAGGAGCGGCTCTCATATTACCTTCACCATTTCCTGTTGCATTAAGCAAAAGGGGGTTGTCAGATAGTTGTAATAGGCTTCAAATAGAGTTCCTTCCAACCTGAGCAGTTTGGCCATCTCCTTTTCCACTTTGCATAGGTTGTGTCATCTTCTTCCTCACACGTGTCCAAAGCAGGCTCAGACAATACCAAAATATAAATAAACACCAACTGTAGAAAAGTTTCACTGCTATAATATGACTTCAAATGAAACAAAAAGCAGTAAAGCAGCACTCTCTTTTATTCAAAGAAACAGAATAAAGCTTTCGGGTAGCACTCTTCATCAGTATAATGAAACATCTTGTTCACAGTATAAATAGACATTTTTCTAAAAACACATGACACAACCAACCAATAAAAAGTCAGTGTCAGTTAAGTAACATTAATAGAGCTTTAATGCCATATTGCTAAAATGTTTAATTTAGCAATATGGCTTTAAAGCTCCATTAATGTTACTTAATTGATATGGACTTTTTATTGGTTGGTTGTGTCATGTGTTTTTAGAAAAATGTCTATTTATACTGTGAACAAGATGTTTCATTATACTAATGAAGGGTGTTACCCGAAAGCTTTATTCTGTTTCTTTGAATAAAGGAGAGTGCTGCTTTACTGCTTTTTGTTTCATTTTAATTTTAATACCTGCTTGACTGTACTTATAAGGTCTGCTCATGACTCAGCAACTCAGCTCTCTACAATCTTGACTTTGGAATGAACACAATGTTTTATCTTAGGTCAACTTTTGTTCACTGTGTATGTGCTTTCTCTAGGGCAAGGGACCTATCCCACCATAGTTATACCAATGGTACTCAAATACACTTTCCTTTCCTCATGAAAATATGACAAGTATTTATTTTTCAGCTGTTGATCTTGAAACCATACAATTTTGGCTAACCATATATCAGTTAAAACTGAATACCACAAAGATTCAAGCCTTGGCAGTACATGTAACCTTGAGAGATTTGTCCACCATACTATCTTCCAAATATATTATATATGGTGGCACCCAGCTTGAATTTATATTGACTCACAGCTAAGACTTCAGGACCAAGTGCTGTCTGTTGTGAATTCATCTTGTTTCTGTTTATGAAACATATCCATGATCAGGAACTTCCTTTCTCAAGCTGATCACATGGTCATAGGTCTTACCTTGGTCTCTTACAGACCAGACTACTAAAATGCAGGGTATTTAGGTCATTGTTGACAAGCACATGCAGTGCAAAAATGACAATTCCTATCACACACACACACACACACACACACACACACACACACACACACACACACACACACGTGTGCGCGTGCACAGGGTCTATATTAGATAATCAAACGTTTAAAAGTTCGACTGTCATATGGTTGACAACATATGATCGGACTCTTAAAAGTTCAAAAATCTAATAAAGAAAAATAAACTACACAAGTAACCTACCTGAACGTCTTAAGCCCTCCTGCACCCCCCAAAAATGACAACTCTTATCACACACACACACACGTGTGCACGTGCACAGGGTCTATATTAGATAATCAAACATTTAAAAGTTTGACTGTCGTATGGTTGACACCATATAGTCGGACTCTTAAAAGTTCGAAAATCTAAAAAAAAAAAAAAAAACTACACAAGTAACCTACCTGAACGTCTTAAGCCCTCCTGCACCCCCCCCCCCCCGCTCTTTACATATACCAGCTCTGAGATCACACTACAGTGCAAGAAAGAGAAGACTTCCCATTCTGCACTGTACGGAGATCTCCATTAAAATGTTCGAACTTTCAAAAATTCGATCATATGGTGTCGACCATATGACAGTTGAACTTTTGAAAGTTTGATCATCTAATATAGACACGCATGCGCACACAGACACATGGGCCCTTGTTATTGCTCCTGTATTTACCTGTCTTTCTTGATATATGTCTACTAGCTGTATTTTTTCAAGCCACATATATTGTCAGGATTGTAAATTGCAGATTCTTATAACTGCTGTTGGCTGTTACAATTACTGGAGTAAGTTCTGTTATTTATTGTTTGTTTATTTTTTCCCATTCATTAACTGCAGATTTTTAAAGCATTTGTGGTTAGTGATGGAACACAAAATCATCATTACAATAAAGGGTTTCAATCTCATTGCATGGATTTTATCCCATTATAGGCGCTTTTCTTTTTACTGGCAACTTCTCCTGTAGAGGTATTTTGCCTTTTGGATGTTGAGTATCCAGTGAGTATCCAGTGAGAACTGTTGATTCTCCGGGCTAATTTTCTATCCTGGAATAAAGTACTTTCAGTGGGTTTACACAACAAAATGATAAAATATAAAAGTAAAGAAAATATCTGTAAAAGAAATGCATTAATATAATTATCATTTACATCAAATAGGTTAAAAAGTCAACCACAAATAACATGACACATTTAGTATTACACAAATAACTTAATGAGGTAAATGAATATTCATGTGAATATAGGAAGACTGATGCCTATCATCTCTGTGTCAGAATCTAAAATGACATGTTTAGAATTTAAACCAGAAATATATTTTATTCATAGTTGTCAACATTTGCTGGTCGTATCTTGGGTAAAATCTTTGATCATAATATCGTCATGTTAAAAGAATATTCATCCTAGTAATTTCCCTCCTTCCTGTTCCAGAAACTGAATTTCTATTTTGATCTTTGTACTGTTAACATCTGTTAACAACTTTGTGATCTTAATGTAAGTGACTGAGTTTCAGCTTTTGTCTGTTATAACTATGTGGTTGGAGTTCAAGAGTAAAGTAGATAGAGTTTGTACACCCATTAATTGTATCTTTTGAATACCATAATAAGTGCATATTATTATTATCTTTTTTAGGAACTTGGCCTTGTTATTACTGGAACTCTGCCTGTCTTCAACCTAACAGTCGGTCATGATGGTAAAAAGGTATGCCTTTCTGAAATGAAAACGTAGTAGTTCATTTTTTCTACCTTATCTTGTTATATCAAGTAACTGTTTGCATTTTATCCTTTTATGCAACTGCAGTTAGCTAAAATGTATGCAATTATCCAAAAATAGTCTTAGTGCAAGTTAGCATAACAAGCAAGATGTTATAGTCATAATGACACATTTAAAACATACAGTATTAGTACATGGACATAGCTTACTTTTATACATATGTCTAAATCTTTTCTCCACTGTAACAATAGAATAATTCAGAGCATTATACAGCATTTCTGTGAAGAAGAGTAATTTTGGAATGAAAGGGACACAGGACGGGCCTTGTATGAAGAAGGCAGCAATACAAACGTACATATGTTACAGAATTAAAAATGTTTATCAAGGAAAGACAGAGTAAAATGGAAGATCTGTTTTCATCTATGTTTGATATTTTTAATTGTTTCTCAGTATAGTGGCTAAATAACAGAGAGACACTGAGGAAGTGATCTAATCCCTGTGATATTTCAATTTAAATGATCTCTGTAGATGAAACTGTACCATATGATATGCAGCTGTAGTTAACTGAATATTATTTAAAGCAATATACTCCATGTATAACAATCCCTTTTCTACTTATATCTATATATTTTACATATTTCTATATATGTCAATAGCTATATCCATATACATGCACACATGTACTTGTGTGTGTGCATATATATATCTAAATATCTATATCTATATCTATATATCTATATCTATGTCTTTCTCACTCTCTCTCTACATATATATATATATATATATATATATATATATATATATATATATATATATATATATATACATATATATATATATGTGTGTGTGTGTGTGTGTGTGTGTGTGTGTGTACAGCCAGAACAACTTTTCAAACTTACTTGCTTTTTCACTGTGTGATCATGGTACAGTGGAGATCAGGGCATATGCCCTTTTTCCATTGTAGTGCAGTCTTGGAGTTGTTATATATAATTAATAGGTAGGGGTGTGCGGGGATGCAGGGTGAGAAGTTTCCTTCTGCAAGAAATTTGCATTTACAGATCACCAAATCCTCCTCTTGTGGGGGGCTGTGCCGCTAATTATATACACCAACTCTGAGATCGCACTACAATGGGCAGGTTTTCTTATACATATGTTACTGGTAAGAAAGTACTTTGTTCAGCTTCCTTTATGTTGGCCAACTATGATTGTTCAGTGCAATTCTTTACGATCATATGGCCTTTTGATTAAAGGAAGTTTCTATGTTCTATGTAGGATGAATAGCTGTTCGATGAATGTGCCATTCAGTTGGCAAACATAGACCCAGATAACTGCCACATCTACCAAATTTCATATTGTTTAATACTTGGTGTACCAGTACATTCATAGTAAAACCTTTCAGTGACTGCCTTGTGAGAACTATAGCGCATAACAGACAATGTTTTACAGTCACAAGACATGAAACACCCAAAGAATCAACATCAAGCAGTGTAGAGGAAGCATTTTGAATGACAATACAGAGCAGCATTATTAACAGCTGCACGACCATAAATATCCATTGTCAGTTTCTTATGTAAGTAGAAAAGAATAAGTAAACAGGATGCAAGCAGCAATGAAAAAGCAAAAATCTGACAACCTCAACTCAACATTTTTAGGCAATATATTTTTATAATGTTGGCAAAACTTAACTCAGCCAGTGATAATCAACAAGTAAAGCCCATATTCCATAATTTCAAAGTCTTACCATGTTGTTATAGTGTTATGGTCTCTATTTCATAAATGACATAGTACATGGCTGAGCACAACATGCAGGAAGGCAAGTGCAGAAGATGGGCAATTGAAGAAACTGCAAACTTAAATGTTAGTCAGCTCAAATTAACACAACCATATAAAGGGTGAGCAGTCACATAATTAATCCAAAAGGGTAAAGTAGTAGCATAATTAATACAGTTATGATAAAGGCCAGAACACACATGTACAGAATAAGACACTAGTAAGCAGTGCATAACATTTTCTTTGAAAACAAAAATAAAGACTAGGAAAACAACGGCACAGTTGGTGGGATGTTGGGTGGCAGGAAATATGCTTGAAACCTCGGAAAGTCACACAATCTAGGAAGTTTACTATTTTTTTTTGTGTGTGTGTAGAAATGCTTGAGTAAATATTTTTATATGTTAGAGGAACTGCACAAAATGTTTTTGGAGTTCCCTGAAACTGGTGGAGATTGTATACGGAACACAACAGAGGCCTGGGCTACATTTTTAACCATTTTTTGAAAATGGTTAAAAAAAAGCAAAAAATGCAAACAAACAAAAAATTAATAAATCCCCAGTGGATGGCCTGCAACAATTCATTAATTTTAAATTCCCCAGCATATAGCCAAGTAAATAAGGTAGCCCAGAGAATGAGTGAGTAGATGTCTTCTGATTTAAAATAACATCCTAACATAACATGGCCTAGAGATAAATGCCTATAGATTTCCTGGGTTCCTGATGAGTCCCTCTAAGGTTCTCTTACCCATTTATAACTCTGATAACAAGCCAGTGCCTGGAAATGTTGGAAATTCCTAGGGCACACACCAACCATCTTAAGGCTGCTAAGGGACTCTGTAAGGAACTGGATGATTTCCATCTCTAAATTAAAAACTGAACTAGAATTGGAACAGCTCAATGTCTCAAGTGTTGAGGCAAACCCTTGTAAATCTTTAAAAATCTGAAGTGACTTCGAATAACCTTTCTTGGTGCTACGGACCACACCTTGGACAGGAGCGTATTAGGCAATTCTCACCAATCAACCAGATGTCTGATTGAATAGAGGTCCCACTAGGAGCTGCAATGAAGACTAATTGATGAAATCCGGCAAACTGAAATCAAGATCAACTGTCAGTAATGCCACTGACCTTGCCTGGAATGTAACAGCTAGAAAAAGACAAATTGATCTGCAAGCTTAACAGGACTAGCAGTCCTATAACTAAATACACCCACTTGGATTTGGAAGATGTTAGAGCTAATCCACCACAAGGTTATCCAAGTAAAATATCACCCTGTTTTTGGAAAATATTCCTTCCAAATAAGTGTTGCAACCCAAGTGAGTACTACTTCCAAGAAGGTGATGTACATCCTTCTCTCCTCAGCCCAAGAAGAGGATCATTCATCTGAAAACCATCTCCTCTGAAAATAATTACCCCTTCAATGTCTTGCAGCCACATTGGTGAAATGTTGTAGTTCCAAGGGGAGATCCAAGGGCTCTGCCAAAGAGTAACCCCACAGTAGCAAAGGATAAAGATCCTTACATAGCCAGAGAACTTCTCTGGTATGTGAGATGCATGCCCAGTAGTGTTCTGATTTCTTTCCCTTCCCCATGTTCGATAGGGATCTAACAAAATTCCTATTCAGGGAAATGGTTCTATACATGCAGTTATGGAGACCAGGCAGTTGCATGACTTCTCTGATCCTCACTTTGGGAAGTTTTAGAAACATTTAAAAGGTAGACCTGACCTGCTCCATTTTTTTTCAGATGTGAGTTTAAAGGCAGAAGCAAGAACATTAATCAGGAAACTCAAAAAGGCAACAGCTTGGCTTGTCCTGTCCAACTGGTCCAATTCCAAAGATATCATGAACTGTTAACAAAAGTCCATTAAAATATGCATGCCTTCCTTCACCCACAATTGGAATCTTGATGATCTCTGCAGCTTGATTCAAAGATGCATGACAGACTTTGCATTGATGTTTGTCTATAAAATCATTTACAGAGGAGTTAGATGGGAGAGGAAGATGTAAGAAAAGCTGAAATTGTTCTGGTTTCTTCTTTAGGATTATGCCAGTGTGCGAAATATTATAGGAGGGCCTGGGGAGCATGACAAGGGGCCAGCAACTCTTTCTATGAGAACTTCTATCTCAGTTAATTTAAGACCTTTAAGTTCTTTCCCTTTTGCTGAAGATCAGCTTTTTAACTGCCCTGGAGTTCAAGGAAACTGATGAGCCTGTGGTAAAACCTTAAGAGAAGAAATGTGTTATCTGTGTCATCTGACTATCTGAAGGATTACTTGCATAATAATAGACCCTGTTAGTTAACAGCCTGCATATCATTGCTGGAACCTGTGTCTAACAGAAATCTTTTCAAACTATCTGGAAATTTACAGAGCTAAGTATATTTTTTGGTTCTTCAGAATTGTGTACTATAAATTGTTGTTGGACTAATTTTATTCAGAGTTGTGCACTGTTATTTTTGATTCACTGTATAGTTGTTCAGATCTCTGCTGAAAGTGTTTTGTCCCATCCACCCTATCTATGGTTTGTTGTTTAAATTTGGTGGCTTTTGCAGTTGCCCGCCCCACTGTAGATTTCATCTGGGACACTCCCCCAATCCCACCTCTTTACCACATTCTACCTAATACACTCCTTCTGCACTTGTTTTTAGTCATTTTCAATTTAATTGCATTTTTTTAAACTGCGTTTGGCCTAATATTGCTGCATACTCAAGTGTGCTAGCTTGCACTGCATTTGAATTGTTTTTACTGCTATTTTAGCTACTTTTCTGTAAAAAAACAAACAAAAAAAACCCTGTAAACCTGTCTCCTACCTTTCCTGTAACTAGTGTAGTCCAGTTACAGATTTGCTGTTTCCAGGGCTGTATGTAAGCTTCTGAGCCCCCCCCCCCAAGCCTTTCTGTGTTGAAGGGAAGCCTTCTAGCTTGTCAGTGGGAGTGGTAAGCACTAGGTAACCTGTCTACCACATAAGGAGTGGTTCTGGCCCAGACATTGTAGTTATTGGCCATATGGGCAATCTTTTCCATCTCTCTCAACTTTCTGATGTGAAACCCTGCATTTGCACTTGTTCCTTTCCTGTAACTAGTCAAGTGCAGATACAGATTCTTAGTTTTAGCACTTGAATTTGCTTATTTGTGCTCAGCACTTGTTCAGAACTTGTTGTAAGTACTAAATAAGCTACTAATTACTGTAGCACTAAACCTTCCTCATTACCTAGAGGAAAGCAGTTTTTGCGCTTACTTTTCTCACTCACTTAGAGAAAAACAGCTCTTGTACTCACTTTCCTCACTTATCTAGAGTAAAATAGTTTTTTATTCAGGCATGTCCAAGGGTCAGCTCCCTGTGTTCTCTCCTGTCTATCTGATGAATCTGGGCATCTTGGGGCAATGTAGAAATTGCCTCATGTACACAGACAACCCTCTCCTCCTACCACCCAGCACTACAGCCTGTGAGAGATACACTTATCTAGCCAAACTGGAGGTAAAGCTCTCTCCAACCAAGACTAAACTTGACATTCAAGAGGAGAAGGTAAACACTTGCACCACACCACACTTATCACATAGTCTCACTAAATCTACACCACCAAAATCCACACATCCAAAGCAGAAACGCAAGCAACTTCCAACCCCCAACACAACCCAAATGACACATAGCCCACAGAATCAGTGTGCCACTCAATCACAGCCAATAAGGCAAAACAACATATCCAACACACTAGTCATAGGTGACTCTATAGTCAGGCACACTGTTGTCCCACTCACCAGGCTAAACAAAGAGAAGGTTAATGTCAGCTGCCTGTCAGGTGCCAGGATCCGCCACATAACCCATGCACTCAGGTCACTCCACATCAAGGACAAACATGACTCTGTCATTGTCCATGTTGGTGTGACCGACCTGAGATGTACCTCCCTGGACTACATTAAAAGGGACATGGAAGAGCTCTCCGATCTTGTAGCCCAGGCAGGTATGAGTAGCATTCTGCCATTGCCCAGAAGGACAAAATGATTGACTTCAACAATTGGATATGCTTCTGGTGTCATTCTAGAGGGATCTAGTATCTGTCTGCTTGGGATGACATGGTTGACAGGCCACGATGCTTTGCCAGAGGTAGCCTGCACCTGTCGACCCTGGGATTCCGGATAATGGCTAAGGCTCTTGCCTTTTTTAGGCAAGGTTCAAATGACAAATTCACCACCTTAACAGGAACAGGCAAGCAAAAACTGAGGGTAATGCTACTCAATGCTAGAAGTCTAAATCTCAAAATGCACTCACTCGAGGCACTCCTTAAAATGGAGAACATCGATATCTGTGCAGTGACTGAGACCTGGTTTAAGGCTCCAGAGAGCACCACTGCACTACCAGGCTATAACTCATGCCACACTTTTCGGCCATGTAACCTGGACCGGAACACCAAAAGGCAGAGGTGTGTCCATATTCATTAAGGATATTCACACCTCCAGTCTAGTTGCTCAGCATAATGCATCTGAGGTTATCCAAGTGCAACTAACTCTGGGCAAAACTGCAATCCAAATTGTAGCAACTAACTCTGGGCAAAACTGCAATCCAAATTGTAGCTTGCTACAGCTCCTCCACCATGCCCCATGATTCCCACTCCTCTTTTCTTGAAATACTGGAAAATATTAGGGTTCAACCAAATACCCTAATAATGGGCAATTTCTACTACCCCACCATTAACTGGGAAAACTACTTGTGTACCAACTACTTAACACAACGCTTTCTGGAATTTATAATGCCCTGGATCAACTTATCCACACCCCCACCAGGGGCAATGGTATCCTAGACCTAGTCATTACCAACATGAGTGACCGATGTTCCACACCTGAAGTCAACTCTTCGATGGCCCGATCCCACCATAAGCTAATCACCCTTGATATCCACATCTGGCCCCCGCCTCCTATTAAGGAAACCACAGTGAAAAATTTCTCCAAAGCCAACTTCATGCTTCTTAAGACAGAAGTGGTGAACTTCATGACACCCATTCAGATGGACAATACAGTTACGACTGCTGAATCCTACACAAATGCACTCTATAAGCACTTACACAAGTGCATGGATCGTGCTATCCAAAACAGAACCATGACGCTATCCTCCGAAAAAAGGAAGCCAATCTGTTGGTTCCCTGCCATAAACAAACTGTACAACAGAAGGAAGAAATTGTTGCAAAAGAAAGTAAAATCCCATGAGTGGAGGAGCTCCCTGGTCAGCCTCAGTAAGAAGCTGAGATCCCTTATAAGATCCTCCAAAGCTAGCTATGAAAACAAAATCACCACTGATTCTAAGGACAACACAAAGCATTCCATAGCTATGTCAAGAATCTCAATGACAACACTCAGATCTGGTCTGAGTTACAGCACAACGGCACAACAATTACAGAACCAACTGATATTGCCAACATCCTGGAAGATAGGTTCAGTGCTAATTCCCCCCCCCCCCCACCCCCTAAATGGCCCATATCTATACAGGAAGAATGCACAGTCCCTGCAATCACAACTACGCAGGTAAAAGCTGCACTCTCTAAAGCCAAAAACACAGCATCCATGGGACCGGACAACATCCCAGGCTGCATTTTACACGAACTTCAGAATGAACTGGCTCCCCACCTAAGCACCATGTTAAATCATAGCCTCACATCAGGCTTTGTGCCCACTGAATGGCGTACAGCAACAGTTATCCCACTTCATAAAGAGGGAGCCACAACTGATCCCGGGAACTATCGACCTATTAGCCTGACGAGCCTAGTCTGCAAGGCCATGGAACGTATCATCATGGAACTCATAAACAAAGACATTGGTAACCCATAAACTCTGGATCCCACCCAGTTCGGGATTGTGAAAGCTAGATCATGTCTCCTGAACCTGATCGACTTCTTTGAGGCAGTCACTAAAGCTGTAGATGAGGGTAAGGTGGTTCACACAGCCTATCTTGACCTCGCCAAGGCTTTCAACACCATCCTCGATTCTGGAATTATAGCTAAACTTACTAAACTAGGTATAAATCCCTACATCACAAGATGCATTGTCAGCTGGCTCACTGACATAACCCACACTGTAAAAGTTGCACACTCCAAATCTGACGTCAAACCAGTGACAAGTGGAGTACCACAGGGTTCAGTCCTGGGACCTCTCCTGTTTGGTATCTACTTCTCTGAAGTACAGGCTACCACAGAAGGCCTTTGGCTAATGACGTTCACAGATGACTGCAAACGAGGAGCCATAGTCGAGTCCCCAAATGATGTGGACATCCTACAGAAGGGCCTCACTGAGACAGATGCCTGGTGTCAGAGCCATGGTCTCAAGCTCAGTGCCAAAAAGTGCATTGTCTTCCCCTTTGTTAAAAGCTCTGTACCCAAGAACTACCACATAGGTGGCAGTCTAGTTAATGCCAAATATGTGATAAGAGACCTTGGGACCCAGGTGGACAGTAGTCACTCCTTTGATAATCACATCGTCACAGTAGTCAGGAAATCCTTCTACATGGCACACCTCATCACAAAAGGGTTCTCATCCAGGAAAAAAGAGGTCATTCTTCCCCTGTACTCGACACTCATTAGACCCATTATAGAGTACAATGCCCCTTTTGGAATCTACCTCACAAGACATCTGCAGCAGCTGTAAAGGCAACAGAAGTACCTCACAAAGAGGGTTACTGGCCTCAAACAGATTCCCTACACTGACCATTTCAAAAAACTTCAGCTTTACTCCATAGCATATCACCTACTCCGAGGTGATCTCTGCCTAACATATAAAGATATGTCAAACCCAGAGCTGTTGGACATGCTACACCTAAAGAAATCCCAATCCCTCTGAGCTACATGCTCTAGGGACCTAAATCTTGTCACCACAATAAACAGGACATGCTGGAGAGATAGATTCCTGTCCCAGAGACTTCCCATACTCTGGAACAAGCTACCCATCTATGTCAAGCAAAGTTCCTCATAAGCACTCCTCAAGAAAAATCTTGATGAGTGGATGGGAAATAGGAACTACACCCCAGGGATCACTTCTGTGGCTCTGCTCAACAGGGGCACTGCAAAATAACTTTCTTGGGTGGCGTAAGCCAGGGAACCTTGTTGGCTAGGCTTACTTAGGCCCTTGGGCCACTAGCCTAGTACCTACCTATGAACCTATGAACCTATAAATAGTTTTACATGTAGTAAATAAAATAGAAAAAATATAAAATCATCTGACATATTAATTAATAAGTATGACAATAACAACTGGCTTCCTCCCTATAGTAGACCAGGGCAATAATGTGAGGTACAGGGAAAGATAATTGTAGAGTTATTCAGTTTGTTGAACTTATAATAAATGTTTTTACTACCTGTTTAACTTTTCTTATTTGTAATAACTCACTGACGGGCTTTTTTAAGATGATGCATATTAAAAATATGAGACAAATTAATATGAATCAGAAGTATGAGCTAAGCTTTGTTAGTCTAATGGAGATTTTGAGAGGTAGATTGTTCATCTTTTTCAACAAACTAAGAATACATTATTCTATGGTAAAATGTTTTACGGTTGTATCATTAGGTAATTTTTATTTGTTTCAGAAGTTTTGTCCATAGCTGAAGTACTCGTGTTTGTTTTTATAAATGTCTGATTTTAAATGCATATCTGTTAATAGTAATGGATTGAATAATCCAGTAAAGAGGGGGAGTATGTTCCAATAATTGCAATTAAATAAAGCTCAAATAGTATTTCTACAGGAAACACATTTACTTAATAAAGATGTAAATAAACTTTCATTAAAGAATTGTTTGCTTTTCGCAGGTTCATAGGTTGATAGGTTCATAAGATGATGCTAGGCTATTGGCACGGAGGCCTTTAGTAGCCTTGCCAAGAATTTTGCCCATGTTCCCACAAAGTCAGCAGCTGTTTCCCCTGTCCAGCACAGACATAGCTGGGATCTCAGGGGTGTATTTTCTGTTTCCCATCCAGTGATCCAGGCTACTTTTAAAGAGGGCTAATGAGGTACTCTGCTTGACATGGAGAGACAGTCTATTCCAAGGGAGTCCTTAGGACAGAAATCTATCACACAAACAGGTTCTGTTAATGTCACAGACCAGGTTGATGCCTTGTGTGAGGGTCGCGTGAGTGGAGTTTGACTTACTGATATCAAAGGTTCTGGCTTTCAACCTAAAAGAAGGGGCACCCTCATTTTATGGAAGAGCTCAGCAGTAATGCCTAAAGTAAAAGATATCCTATGTTGATAAAAGTGGTATGTTAAGCATTGTTATAACTGAGTAGAACAGAAAACTATATACAATGGTGAACTCTTATTGGATTCCAGGGGTTGGAGCTAAAGATGCAGAAAAATACTTAGACACTAAGGTGAAGTCATAATGGTTGGTGATTTTAATTGTGTTTTATCAGGCAAAGATTCTACTGCAGATAGAAAGCTGAGAATCACATCTTCAGCCAAACACTTGACAGATTTTGTAAAACTAATAAACTTAAATGATATGTATGAGCTAAGGAAAACAGATGCACTTTAATTTATTCATTATTCATATAGATATGGAACACAAACAAATATTGATAACATTTTTGTCTCAAACAGTCTGTTATCAAATATCAGACAAGTTTCAATAGTTTCATGTCCATTACCAGACTATAATGCTATAATCTTTAATATTTTTAAAAACTGACAGTCAATACAGCACATGAGATTATTAGCATACATTAGTAAAATAAAAGGATTCAAGGATTTATATGTTAAAAAGATCAAAAATGTCCTACAATAAACATGAATGGTGAAGTAGCTGACATTGTCTTGTGCGATTCACTAAATGCTTACTTAAATGGAAGAGTTACAAGCAGGTATGTTATTAGAACAGGAGAATGGGGCAATAAACTGCCTATACTACAGTTTAAAATAGACATACTAAAGTTAAATCCAAAACTAAATGTTTTTAAATTTAAAATCTTAAATACAAAATATGTTGAAATTCTAAAACATAAAGTTTCAATAAACCTGGAAAAACATACATTTCAGTCATATTCAATAACTTTAAGCTTACATAAATTTGCTCTTAGATTACAGAACATGAATAAACTAAATCATAACAAAGTAGAACAGATATCAAAGGTGTTCTTGAGGGCTTTAAAATATGTTATGAAAATATAAATAATAATACAAATAACCTAGATAATGATGATATAGTTGAAACTTTTCTAAGGGAAAATATAAATAAATCAACAAGTGAAAAAAAACTGAACAGACTATTCACTTTAACAGAAATAAAAAATAAAAAAAGTTAAAAAAAATAATAAGGTGCCAGGTTTAGATGGACTTATGCCAGAACTATTTATATAATGCTACCAGATGATGCATATAAAATATTAGATTAGGTCAACAGAGAAATAAAAACAACTGCTGATGTCCCTCCATCATTTAAATTTCCTTACATCACCTATTTTAAAACAAGATAAGGATCCTAGAAAATGTTCATCATACATACCCATTTTACTTTTAAATGTTGACTATAAGACCCTCTCATCCATTTTAACTAACATAATTAGTCTACTTATACCTAAAGTAATTAACAATGATAAAACTGGGTTTATTAATTTGTTATACTTGTTTAAGACACTTAAAGTGAACAATTTCTCACCTGAGCTAATTGCATTAATTTCTAAGTTATACAATAATTCTGGTGCTTATGTTAAATTAAGTTATTTTCTAATTCTTTTAAGTTACAAAAAGACAAAAAACAAGGCTGTCCATTTTCACCTTTACTTTTTGCATTAGCTATAGAATCCTTTGAAAATAGTATTAGATTTAATAAGACCATTGGTGGTATCAAAATAAAAGTCAGTTTCAAACTAACGATTCATCTCTTTGCTGATGATATTTTACAAACATTAAGAAATATAGAAAATTCATTAGAATATATAATCAAGGCAAACTTGCGCAAAGGAGCATGTACCCACAAAACAAAAAAGAAAAAAGTGTCAAAACGCTGAGTAATCCACAAACTGGTAGGAAGTTGAACAAAAGAACTGTTTATTCACAGACTATGTGCTTTCACCCTACATAGTCTGTGAATAAACAGTTCTTTTGATCTCCTGCCTACCAGTTTGTAGATTACGCAGCGTTTTGACACTTTTTTTTTGTTTTAGAATATATAATTAGTTCTATGAGTTAGTTGAAGAATCCCCAAACTTAAGATTTAATCATGATAATTAAGAAAAATTAAAACATTCATAAAAAAATATTCTAACTGCAATTGGAATAGCAATCAAATGAAATAATTTGGTATAACCCTTATGTGCAATAGTGGTATAACCCTTATGTGCAATAGTAAGGAAAAGTACAAACAAACTTTCAGAAGGGGGGTGATAACATTTTTAGTTTACTCACAAAATGGAACAAATGCTTCTTTACCATGGAAGAACAATTAATGCTTATTAAGATGGTAATTCTCCCTAAAATATTGTTTGTCTTATAATCTTCACTACTATCTCCAATGAAAAAAAATGATGAAGAAGACAAATAATATTCTATTTAAATGTTTTTAGCATGCTAATAAACTAAAAGTTTCTTTTGATTGGCGCAGAAAAGATTGGGATAATGGGAATAGGATTCACTGATATTCAATTGTATGCTACGTCAACAATTGTAAATGTTATAGCATTGTGGATAAATTAATCTTATGATTTAAAATGGAAACAAATACATCATGAAATATTATTAGTAAATAAATATATCACAACCGGTCAGAAAGAAATAAAACCTAATAGTTTTATCTGTTTATTAAAAGATTCTTGTGTAAATGGTATTACACCCTCTTCTCAAATTCCCTATTTAAATAACATAATTTTCTCTTTCCAAAAGTTCACATAAGCTAATCACTGTATTAAAGACTTGATATTTTCTATGTTTCCAATTGCATATACGAATGACTGCTTAGAAACTCATGACTTCAACAAAAGGCTAATATTGAAACAACAAAGTAATTTAATTTAGCTGCATCACTTCTTAAATGGTACTGATCTATATGTGTGTGTGTGTTTGTGTGTGTGTGTGTATGTATATATATATATATATATATATATACATATATATATATATACATATATATATATATATATATATATATATATATATATATATATATATATAAATCAAATAGAATTAAATGCTGGAGATGTGATTCTGAAATAATAGCTGATTGGATGCATATTATATATGACTGTGAAGTCAGCTCCCCTTTGTGGAAATGCATTAAGAACTTTATTCACGATCCATGTTCAAATAGATGCAATATTTCTAAATCTTTAATTTTATTTAATGCTCCGATTCCTGACATAATTCCCAAAAAAAACAAGTGCCTCTTCTCTGGGCTATTCTTAGTATAGCCAGAAAAATAATTACTAAAGACTGGAAAAGTAAAGTCACCCCCTCTAGTATTAAATGTATTAGTATGGCAAAAATTGTTTGTAGTATTGAACTGCTTACTGTAAAGATAAAAACTTGTAATATTACACTTTCAAATAAGTCTTGGCTTAAAGACTTGCTTGAAAAATATTAATTGTAGTTGATGTATGCTTTTATGTATTGATCAGCTGTCAAACCTATGTAAATAGGTATTTTAGTTGTTTGTTTTATAATTGATTTGTGTATGTATTGTTTTAAAACCAAAAAATAAATAAAAAGTGGATAAGGTATACAAGAAGCCATACCTAGGACTGTGTGAAGAAAAGTTAAATGAAGTGATTAATTTTGGTTAGTATTGTAATGAACATTACATACCGAAGTGGGCCATACACACTGGAAGCCATACTTGGCACAACATGAACAAATTAAAACTGGAATTGGTAATTACAATAATTACATACATTCATACTTGGCTAATTATTCAGAAAGCTGTACACAGTACTATATAAAGAAAAATAAAAATATAAATAAATAAATAAAATGGAGTTCATTAACTGCTACAAAAAGTATATATATATATATATATATATATATATATATATATATATATATATATATATGTGTGTGTGTGTGTGTGTGTGTGTGTGTGTGTGTGTGTATGCATATATATATATATATATATATATATATATATATATATATATATATATATACACACACACACACACACACATATATATATATATATATATATATATATATATATATATATATATATATATATATATAGAGCCAATAATGTAAGGATCATTTACAGTGAAAAACCAGTAGAGTTGACCAAAAGTCAGCTGTTTCACCATGGTATCACAGTGCAGATATGCCCTTTCTCCCATGCAGTGCAATCTCAGAGTTGGTATATATAGGTAGCATGGGGTACAGAGATGCAGTGAGGCTTGTCTACTGCAAAAATACTGGCTGATCGTTTTGTTTATTTTTCCTGCTTCTACCATGTGAGGTCAATTTAGTTAGTGCCAACGTATCTGAACTTCAGTGAACAGTTATGAATCCTTTTTATATCCACCCTAAATAGTAAAATACAGCCAATCAACTTACTGCTTCATGGCAGCTTCCTTTTACATCCTAAGAACTTTAAAACCACCTTCTTAACTTTCTCCCTTTCAATGCATGTTTTACAGGGAGATAGACATTTAACCCAGGGGGCTTATAAGCCTGCAGCCTCCCAATCCAAGTCATTTCAGCTTTCTCCACAATATTATCAATAACCCCCACTTTGATTAATGACACTATTTTGTATCACCCTAAAATAAAAACATTATTTTATGTGAATGTATCTGAAGGAAGATCAGTGGATCCAAAAGTGCTTATCCCATTAAAGTGTTTTTTACGTTTAAAAGGTGGTGTTGTATTCATTTTACATGTGAAATATACATATATATTTCTGATATGTATATTGATCTGCCTATATCTATGTCAATGCACACTGCACAATTTGTGACTATATGTATACTAAACCTAGCTATCTGTATAGCTATACAGCTTGTTAGCTATCTCTATGTAATGCTCTATCTGTGGCTTTTGTTTATATTTTTTTCTTTCACATGGCCTTTACATGCTGAGGTACAAACACAGATAGTACAATACCTTCAGCTTTTGTCTTTCCAGTGTGCAGGAACTGAGTGGAAAGATAGCAGTTCTGCTTATGGAAGAAATGTAAAAAAAAAACTGAAATGTGCTCCTGTACTAAGTCATGGTATTGGAGAACTGGTTTGTATCACTGCATTTTATAACAACTTAATTGCAGGTTTTTTCCTTGAAAATCTTATCAGAAGACCAGCAGTTTTATAGTCTTTACAATGTACTGTTACAGTGTACATACACCCTATTTATGAAATATACTATGGGCCCTACATTTTAACATATTAGATTTTGATAGTTTGATATGTAAGAGCAAAAACAGATTGGTGATTTTACCATACAGATGTGAAGTTTTCTGAGAGTTATACTGCTGGAGGTTTTTAGTTTGTAATATGATTAATGCTGCAGGCAATGAAATCTAGTTCTGCTTTCTTTTGTACATTATATTTAAGATGATTTGAGGTGGATTGTGTTGCTAATTTGTAACTTTACTGATCTTTTTGTTCTGTGTTTTTATTAGAACCAGTTGATACTTGGAGTAATGGGTGTTGATGTCTCCCTTGAGGAAATCAAAGGTCTCACTCCACGTTTTAATGTAAGTACTATTCCCTGTTTTTGATTGCAATTGAATGTATTACTGTGTCATGCCAAAGCATATGCATTAATTTTTCATAAACCTGTTTTTAGATGTTGTTATAGCAAACATATGTGCTAAGCTAATTAATAAAATAATATTGCGGTGTCTTGAAAATGCTTTTTTATTACACTTATGTTCATGATAGATGAATAAGATATGTAGAAAATAAACAGACATTTATCATTTATCTTGTGTTTTTTCCAAGAAAATAGACATTTATGATTTACTTCAAGAGTTTCTTTTTACTAATTTCCTGTGTTTCATTTCTTTCTATTTTTTTTGGCTCCACCTTCAGTTGCCTACCATAAACTATATGACAGAGCAGCTCTGTGATCTTCTGCTTTATCATCAGCATCTGTCAGAATTGCGACCTTTCTTCTTTCAGGATTGCAACCTTTCTTCTGTCAGGATTGCAACCTTTCTTCTCATTGACTGTGCCCCTACAATGAGGATAGCCTTTCATGTAGCTATCCAGGGAGCAGGCAGAGAGGAGATCGGGGTGACCCACACAAACACTATGCTAACAGCTACAGTGAGCTTTTTTATTGCATTTTAACCAATGTCCTGCCCATCACCTAATTGGCAGTTACATCAATGCACAGTTTCTGCAGGAATAGATTCCCTTGTCTCTTGTGAAAGTTTGTCATGCAGAACTAAAATCCATCCCTGATGATCTGCGACCCAACAAAAATACCATTCACTTACTACTGCCCTGGCCAACTGTTGTTGGATTCAGTCCACTAACTGAAACCTGATTATATTGTACTTAATTTTTGCATGAAACAGTATCCAAACATCCAGCACTAAGTAGTATATAACAAACTAACTAAAACCAACTCTAAAATTAGCCTGGATGTTATCTCCTAGCTGAAATGATACTAGACAGATACACAAATGGATGACTCAAAGGGTGTTGGAGAAATCTTTTCTGTGAATCTGTTCTGTGAAAAGTACACAAAAAACAGACTTCTTCAAAAGGATTCAAAAATAGTACTGTAATTTCAGACTTCATGTGTGAGATGTATGGTATTAATGCAGAGAGTAGAAGTAGTTGAAAACCTTAAAATTCACCCTGGGATACAAGAACACCTATACTAAGTGTACACCGTTCTGAGTGAACAGACAACGCAAGCATAAGTCACACTTCCTGTTGCCTAATTTTAGTTTTCCTACTGAGTTTCATGCATCCTTATATATTGATGGGGATTCATAAAGGTAACTGCAAAGAGCAGACTACATGTACTCTTACTGGAATCTTTCTGAGTGACTAGAAAGCACAAAAACTGTGGTAGGGATGTTCTTGAATACAGGTCATGTATGCTTTATGTAGGCATTAATGAATCAGGCCTATAGCATTCAGCTGATCCAAAAGTTAAATGAAAGGACAGGCTGGTGAGTCATGTAACCCTCTTGTTCTATAGCCAAGCAATTTTCTGTTGGTGTACCTTAGACCACTAGGTGTGAGATCAAAGTTGTGTCATATTAGCTATAGCTGACATCACTATAAATGTAAATACCAGAACTGCAGTTTTGCATTGAGATATGTTAAGTATCTTATATTTTTAAGTGCTATTAGCGATAGCTATTTTGAGATTTGGAAACTCATTCTTCAGTACCTATAATTCTCTTATCGGGAATTTTTCGATTGCAGGCAATACTTCAAAACCTGGTAAATAATGTTATGTCAATAATCTAAATGGCGATGCTCAGATCTGCTCTGAGCTACAACAGAATGGCATTAAATATACTGATCCCAAGGTTATTGCCAATATCCTGGCAGACTGATTTAGTGCCAACTTCACCCCCTCTCACCCTCTAAAGGGCCCATCTCAATACCAAAAGATTGGAAAATTCCGGTAATCATGGCCACACAGGTAGAAACCGCACTCTCCAAAGCTAAGAATACAGCATCCATGGGACTAGATGACATCCCGGGCTGTGTACTACATCAACTACAAAATGAACTGGCATCTCACCTAAGTGTCATGTTTAATCATAGCCTCACCTCAGGCTTTGTGTCCACTGAGTGGCGCACAGCTACAGTTATCCCACTTCATAAGGGGGGATCCAACTTGGATCCCGGAAACTACTGTCACATCAGTCTGATGAGCCTGATCTGCAAGGGCATGAAACGCATTATCATGGAAATTATAAACAAAGACATTGGCAACCTTCAAACACTGGACCCCACCCAGTTTGGGTTCGTGAAGGGCTGATCTTGTCTCCTGAACCTGATTGACTTCTTCTGATTAGTCTCCAGAGCTGTGGACGAGGGTAAGGTGGTCCACACAGCCTATCTGGACCTTGCCAAGGCCTTCGGCACCATCCCCACTCTGGAATCATAGATAAACTTACTAAGCTGGGCATAAATCTCTACTTCACTCGATGGGTTGCCAACTGGCTTACTGAAAGAACCCATACTGTAAAAGTAGCCGACTCCAAATCCAGCGACAGACAAGTGACAAGTGGAGTACCTCAGGGCTCAGTCCTGGGACCACTGTTGTATGGCATCTACTTCTCTGAAGTACAGGCCAACACTAAGGGATTCTGGCTAACAAAGTTCGCAGATGACTACAAACTGGGAGCCATTATTGAATCCCCAAATGATGTGGATATTCTACAAAAGGGCCTTACAGAAACAGATGTTTGGTGCCAGAGTCATGGGCTCAAGCTTAATGCCAAGAAATGTATACTTATCCCCTTTGGGAAAAACATGTACCCATGAATTACCACATAGGTGGCAGTACACTAAACACTGAAAGTGTGATGAGAGACTTAGGGACACAGGTGGACAGTGGTCTCACCTTCGATAACCACATCACCACAACAGTCAGGAAATCCTTCTATGTGGCAGACCTCATCACTAAGGGCTTTTCATCCAGAAAAAAGGAGGTCATTGTCCCACTGTAGTCATCCTTCATTAGATCCATTATATAGTACAACGCCCTGTTTGGTATGTACCTCACAAGACATCTGCAACAGCTGGAAAGGCCCCAGAAATACCTCACTAAAAGAATCACAGGCCTAAAGCAGATGCCCTATGCCGACCATCTAAAAAAACTCCAGCTATACTCTGTGGCATATCGTCTACTCAGAGGCAATCTCTGCTTAACATACAAGGCCATGTCAAACCCTGAGCTGTTGGACATGCTTCACTTAAAGAAATCCCAATCCCTCAGAGCCACACACTCCAGGGATTTAAACCTTGTCATCACAATGAACAAAACATGCTGGAGGGATAGGTTCCTGACCCAGAGACTCCCCATACTCTGGAATAGACTGCCCATACATGTCAAGCAGAGTGCCTCCTTGGCCCTCTTCAAAAGGAACCTTGACGATTGGATGGGAGATAGGAAATTCACCCTGGGGATCATGTCAGTCACCCTGCTAGATAGGGGTCCAGGGAAGTAAATATCGTGGGAAGAAATATCCGGGGAATTGTTTGGCTAGGCTTGTATAGGCCCTAGGGCCGAGAGCCTAGTATCAACCTATGAACCAATGAACCTATGTAAGCTTCTAAGTAACCTTTACTAGAAATGTGTTTAATTTTGATACCTTTGTATTTAAGTCATTATTTTAACATTGTATGTCAACAAAATGTAATCTACAAACTGTATATATATAAAAGACTGGCTTCTCATCCATTATACCTGTTTTGTGAACTACACAATAAAATAAATGACAAACTTAATGCTCTATAGAGTTTTAGTTTATACAAATAATTTGGGCAACACTGACAATAAGAATGCAGCCTTATAAAATAAAGTATTGACCTGGGATAGAAATTTCATTTCCAGGTATAGGGTACAGCTATGGTCAGGTTACATCTGAGAGGAGATTGCTTTGAAAAGAAAGTAATTAGCCAGGTACTTGAAAGATTTCAAAGACGGACATGTATTTGCATGGCTGAAACAGCAGGTGGAATGAGATACAGCCAGTCATAGTCCGGCTACTAATGTATCTGCCACAGTTCATTCAGCATTACCTATCACCTTGTGTGAGCAGAATAAAGCTGTGTGTGCTCATGGCAGTGATGAATCCCCTAATGGTAATAGTAGTAGAGATGGAGCTAGTGATTGTGATGCTGATGCCATGAATGACTTGAATAGGAATGGGCATTTGCTTAGCAGAAATGATTCCACCAATGACGATATGAGTAGGGGCAGAGTTATTGAGTTTGTGAGGAGCAATGCTCATAAACTTTTACCCTTGGGTGATGATGTCTGAAGAAAATCCTCACATCCAGCTGTTAAGCCCCAGAACAATGCAGATAATTATTTTTGGGTTATGCAGCCTCTTCCATTATTGGTGAATCAGAAAAAGGTATGGGCATGGAATTGCTCGCAGAGCAGAGGCCGAACCAAATGGAAATTACAGATAGAGGTGGATTCCAACAGATCATTGATGAAAATGTGGATGAAGGTACAGGATCATTAGTCTGGAACATTTCATCCAAACATTTGACTTTAGAAGAGTTAACTATTCTTGAGAAAGGTCTGAACTTTCTCCCAGCACAGACAACGACTTTAACTGGCACTATTATAGATTTGAAAATGTTTTTAAGAAATGTTTCTTTGAAATTATTTTTTAATGGAGGGGATAATTATGGGGAGGAATATTATGAGGAAACCAAGTATGTTTGTTCCTGTTTTACCCCCTGTTTTGGAAGCTTTTGGTAAGTTATTTGAACATGATATTTGAGTGATTTGGTAATAGAACCTGTCATAGAGCTTTTTATAATATGTCTAATGATGAGTGGAAAGCTTTGAATGGTATGGTTTCTGATCCAAATATAGTAGTGAGACCAGCCAATGTCTAATGATGAGTGGAAATCTTTGAATGGTATGGTTTCTAATCCAAATATAGTAGTGAGACCAGCCAATAAGGGAGGTATGATTGTTGTGATGAACTGGTCATATTATTTTATGTCTCTGAAGCTGATGTTGAATGATCCGTCTACCTATACTGTTATTACGAATAATGTTATAATGAGAATGCAACAACGGATTTTTAACATGTTGAATGAGCATTTGGCATGTCGGTTAATTACTTTGGATGTGTACAATTTTTTGTTAGTTAAGGATCATTTGATTCCTGTTATACAGGGCCTACCCGAAATACAGAAGAATCCACATCAACATCCATGTAGACTAATAGTAGCTGGGGGAGGTTGGTGTACAGAAACTGTGTCTATGTTTATTGAGAAATATTTAAAACCAGTTGTAGATAAAAGTTGTTACATATTGAGAGAGTCCATGCAAATTTTACAAGATTTATTTTGCTTTACCCAACAATTTTACAAGAGTTCACCTTTTTTATTTGTAACCATGGATGTCCAGTCTATTTTTGCTAAGATCCCTAAGGTCTATGGCTTTGAGGCCTTGAAAAAATTATCTTTTACATAATGATATCTTTGATTATATAATTATTGATTTATTGTGGTTATTTATGGAGACTGTGTTAGAGATTAATGCTTTTTATTTGATGGATATTATTATTTGCAAAATGTTGGCATAGCTTTGGGCACTTTGTGTGCCAATAGCTATGCTAACATAGTTATGGCATGGTGGGAGGAGGAAGCCATCATGAAATCTGAGATGTTTGCACCCTATATTTTATTTTATCGATGTTTTGTTGATGATTTGTTTTTGATTTGGAAGGGTAATGAAGTTAGTTTATGGGAGTTTGACTTGTATATCTATAGTGTTTTTTTTTGGACTTTACATTGTATAGTTCCTGAGATAGGATTAATTTTTTACATGTGGACATCATACATTTGGATGATGGTACTATTAAAACAGGTATTTATAGAAAAATCTTGTCATAGGAATGCATATTTACATAGGTGGAGTATGCATCGGAGCCATATATTCTGCAATATAGTGAAAGGCCAGGCGTTGAGGGCATTCAGGTTATGTGTGGATGATATAGCCTTTTCTAAGGAATTGGTTGATTTGAGGAAGAGATTTAGAGATAGGGGTTATAGTGATAGGGAGGTTTCTGTCTGCTTAGATGAGGTTGCATCCATGAGAAAAGGAAGTGGTAGACCAGAATTTTCTGAAAGAAGAGAGACTAGTAATATAACTGTTAGGTCTAATACACTTAGTGTTCCCATGTTTTTTAGTAGCAATTCTAAGGATATTTCTGATATTATTCAGAAACATCGGTCAGTTTTAATGCCATCTCCAGAGGTTAAAGATTTAGTAGGTGACCAACTGAAATTTCATTAAAAGAATAAGAAGTCTATATGTAGGATGTTATGTTATCCATGTACATTACAATAGTATCGTCAGGGGCAGGATAGGGGTATTAAACCGTGTCACTATGTAATTATTGCTCGTATATCAGCGATACATTTGAGTTTATACACCCCGATACAGGTTGCTGTTATAAGTTTAAGGTTAGTGCACATTGTAATATCTGTCATTTTGTTTACCTGGCTGTATGCCAACTATGCAGTGTGTTTTATATTGGTAAAACAGATAAGAGTAGTGAAACATAGGATTAGGGTATTTGTACCTAATAATGCACTTGCTAAGCATGTTAGACAGAAAGGCCCAGAACATATTTTTAAGTTTATGGTGGTGGCTGTTATCAAGGAGAGTGATCGAAAGGGTGATGTCGATAATTTTACAGAAGTAGTGGAAGTGAAATGGATTATTAGAGTAGATGCAGATCATGGAAAGGGTTAAATGACTGCATTCCCCTAGTGCCTTTTTTGAAAATTAGAGGGGTTAGATGATTCCTGAGCTCTATGAATATGTGACTGCACTTTTATGCTTATACCTTTAAGAGTCTTCCTGATTTGGATTTTTATAGATTGTTATCATGGATGTTAATTGGGGGGTTGGACTTGTGTAACAAATTTGATTGGGTACTGGCACTATATATCTGTGATTAACCTGAACAGTTTTTAAGTCTGATGAAGCAATAAGTTCTATTGCAAAATCATTTGCTTCTTTGTTATTTTTATGTCAATTAACGTTCGTTTTTATTAAGACGTGGTGTTTTCTTAGTGCCTAGGCCTGGACCGTGCTTTGGTTTCACCTACTTGTTTTGAGTTGATATATTTTCTTCATTTTTTGGGTTTCAGCAGCAGTTACGCTCTGCATATTTGTGTTAACAATTCGGTAAGCTCATGGCAGGTGTATGTGTTGCACTACATTAGGAAGTATCCACCAATGGAATTGTCAGTTTTTTTTCTGAATATTGTAGTTACAAGAACATTCTGAGCTATGACTGTTAATGTAGGTAGAGAATGGAATCAGAAATATGTAACATGAAATAATTTATTTGCACCATTGACATAAAGGGGTTGCAGGGGGAATGGAATCAGAAATATGTAACATGGAATAATTTATTTCTGCCACTGATTTATAGGGGTTGGAGGGATTCTTTAGGGATTACAATAAGAGATTCCTTAGGGATTACAACATGCAAGGGAATATAAGATTTCTACACAATGTAAGTAGGGATAGACATAAATTGCTATTGGGGATGACAATCTGGGTCTATATTATAAAACCAAAAGCTCTAAACAGCGAACACATGTATATCGACACATAAAGAGCGATGTACAATAACAGCGAAACACGTATTCGGCAAAAGTAAAAACACCAAACGTATTTGTTTAGCCAGCAGTCCGATCCTGGGGATAAGGAAATATATTAGGTAAAAGACACTGCTGGAAACAGAGGCAACAAACACTTTAGGACCAAAATCAAAAAACTCTTTAATGCGAAACCTAAAAAAAAACAATAAAGTAAAGCACTTTTTGTCTGGCTACATAGCCAGACTTCTTCAAACAAAGAAAGAAAAAAGTTTGCAGCATTAAGTATTCACCTTGTATCTTCCTATTAAACTAATATACCAATAAAAACACATCTACATAGAAGCAATTAAAAGTCAGTAATTAGATAATGTTAAAACAGCCAAGTTCAGCATTTTCCAACTTGAAAAGCTACAAATAAGTATTAAGCAAGCATTGTTTTTGAGAGATAAGGAAATATACCATTTTCCCCACTGTACTGCAATCTTGGTGTTGATATATTTTAGTAGCGGAGGTTTGGGGGGGTGCAGGGGGCCCCCCTGCAAAAGTGTGTTATTTTACCTTTATTTAGTTAATTTCAGTATACCTGCATGGTGCTGTTGGTTAAACAAACACGTTCAGTGTTTTGAATTTCACTGAATACGTGTTTTGCTGTTATTGTACATCACTCTTTATGTGTCGATGTACATGTATTCGCTGTTTAAACCTTTTGGGTTTATAATATAGATGCAACAAGCCTAGTAGTATTTTTTTTTTTGTAGAGGGGTCAAGATTCTGAGCAAGTTCAAACAGTGCAGCTACCTGCGGAGAGGTCAATATTTTGAACAAATTCAAACCGCCTAGCTACTTTACATAAGTAAGGCATGGTTTTTGAATAAATTTGAAAATTACTATTAGATACTTCTGTGCTCACTGGCAGGTTTGCATGTGATGTCTTGGCATGAGAGTCCTACTACATGTGAAGGATGCAGGGATTGGAGAGAAACTGTGACGCAACTAATGAGTTATGATATCCTAGATTTTAGCAAGTGAAAACTGAGGAGATATAAAGTTCCAAAATGGTAGGAAAACAGAAGAGACTATGACAACTTCTGAAACATGCGGTTATGTGGAGTGTGAGTGATTTGTTGAGCCAAAGTCCATGTGGCATATTTTTGAAATGAGGTAGTAGTATAAAGTAGAAGGGCAACACTGATGCTTTTACAGTTAAAAATACTACAAAGTTGAGCTGAGAGTTGCTGAGAAGCATGTAAGAAAAACGGGTGCAAAACAGCCCAAAGACTGAAATTGGTTAAAGGTATTTGGGGTTTATTGTTATGAAATCTATAAGGATGCGCATGTGTATGAAACTATAACTCAAGTAAAACACTGGTCTGTGTACCTTTAAAGCAGGTCTTGATGACTGGATGAAGGGAGACAAATTTACCCCAAGATTGTCATGTACACCACTGCTCCATTTTGGAGGTGAGCATTATTAAGTGCTTGAAAAGGGAGGCATAAACCTTTAAGTGTGTCTGCTTAAAATGTATATGGCTAGACATCTTATGGTCCTCATAATCACTTTCCCAGTATTGGCCCTATGTCACTATATTCCTAATCACTGTTGCTTAATAAAGAACATTAGTTAATACTTTATGGAGATTTCAAAGTTTCTGACCAGAGACTGGAGGAGAGAAATTGGAGTTTTATGAGTGAAACCCAAAAAAAACATATCAGTCATGTCAGGTGGATTTATTTAGATTCAGTGCCCCATCTTCCTGACAGAACATTGAGTAAGAAGACTTTTATACCAGCATCAGTTCATTCCTATAACGTGCCGATATTTCAGAATGATAATTGGTTCTTGCATGTCATCTGGAAGTATGTGTTACATGTCTCCATAGACTTCTTCTGCCTCTCCTGCCGTTTTCTGGAACCCATTTCATTGGTAGCCCAATCAAGGAAGCCTTTTTAGGAGACGCTAAACATTATTAAATCAGGAAGAAATGGTCTAAGGTTTATTGAGTTAAAATGTTTGGAGATATGATTATTACATGGGTTAGAGATGCCTGAAAGAATAACTCACTGGGAACATTTTACAGAGCTTCCAAGCAAATGTAATGTAGATGAGAAAAGTACACTATATTGGTGTTAAAAGTTAAGCAGATTAATATAAGGAAATAAGGAATTTTAACACTGAAGCAGTAGTAAGATGGAACAGATCCCTAGGAGCAACTGAATTTAGCTGTCACCAACTGCGTCTGTGATTTAAGATGCAGATGCTTAGGTCAGCAATGCTTTAATTCGTTCATTGCCATAACACCTTTTTTGGATGCTCATATTTAATATTCATAGCTCCTTATGATGTTCTAACATTTTTTGCCCTCCTTCCTGTACCGGGTGATGACCAATATCAATAGACATCATAAAAAAGGCCACAGTGTTGGTAACAAAATAAATCTAAGACCACTAATGTAGGATATCTTGCAGTGGAAATATTAATCATTAGTCATTTATTTGTTAGTCACGTGCTTTTTAAGGGTATGGTGTGACATGTAATGGTTAAAGACAGAAAATATACTGTCATTGGCAGTGTATACTACACTATACTGGAAGAAACAGTAATACACAGGTGGCAATTGTCAGAGCACATTCCTCACAATACATTTGCCATAATGCAAAACCTTTTGGCATGAGTAACAGCAACACACAGTTTTAGTGCAGTGGGATCTCTCTACATTTTTATTAAATGAAAAAGTATTTATTTCTGGGTAAGGATTTATTGACAAATTTCAGCAATGGCCCTCAGTTTTATTAGTCAGTTGTGGCTAACAGGGATATATCAAATTTTGCTTGCATGTGGGATATTGCTGCTTTCCAAATATTTTCAGGTGTTGTTAAACAGCAGGCATACTTTTGAGAAATTTGGAAAATCACCATTTTATGTATAACACATCATTGAGGTGGGGGGTGGGGGAGGACTGGAGCATCCAGCAAAAAACAGATTGGACTCTGGGTGTATATGAGCATTTCATACAAGGAGGCACCCCAGCCAAGAATCAAAGTAGATAACCAAGTGGTTTGCGGCAGCAGTTATAATCACCATGCCATTAAAAAATATCATCAGCAGAAACAATTAATGAGGTGTCATCCAAACTGTGAATTATTACTATTTTTAATCTGTGTATAGAAAATGAATGAATGTTATTTTCTGTAACTGTAAATGTAGTTACAATGTCAGTGAAGTCTTTCACTTTTTCGCTGATCTTTTTCTATATGTCTGCCCAAAAACATTGTTTTTTTTGTTTTCAGCCAGCTTTAGTGAAGAAATAAAAATCTGACTATGATTAAGGTGGCCCATGGTTGATTAGAGGCTTGGAGGACTGATGGAAATGGCAGAGTGAGAAAGGTATGTTACCTCCTCATTTCACTCTGGAAACAAGGGTGAGTTACACAAATTCTGGTCACAAATGCACATCACAATTTCCTTAATGGAAATAAGTGAAACATATCTGTGGTGTTTACTAATACGTGAACTTGGACTGTCCTGCTGGCTTATGTCCCTTGCAAAAGTGTGGAACAGACCAATGCTGATACCCACTGGACATGCCACTTATGCAGTGCAGTGAGCTTGGAATGATATGGTCTTAAGCAGAAGACACCTGATGACTGTTTTGGTGATGATTCCTGCAACTGACTTCATCTTACAGAATGCACAGGAGTTTAACTGATGGTTTGGAACTTGATAGAAAGCAGACAGTAGATTAAAAATAAAAGATTAAAAAAATCTTGGCAATATTTACTTGAATGTTTGCTTCAACTCTAACCTTATCAGTAATATAGCTGAAGGTTGTGTCAATGCAATAATCATTCTAGCCACCTAATAACAAAACAAAACAAAAAAAAGTCAAGTCTACCAACAACATTCTTAGTTATTTATCATGTAATCCTGCTTGGTGAGCATAACATAAATTAGAAATCTAACAAACCTAACTCTACCCCCATAATATTAACCTTTATCATTACACTCAGCTGATCCAACAACCAACCTGATTTGACAAAAAATAAAAACAATTCATACTAGACTGAACACTCTCAACTGATCTTGAAAAAAAATAAGCTAGTCAGTACCTCCACAGACTCTCTCACTGATAATCACCCCACCTACACCAACAGAAAATACCAAAACCACCCCAAACCCCTATACTTCATTTCTGTGAGAGACATAACCATTTTTGATAAATCAATATTTAATGACACACCTAAACCATGTGACTAGGAACCCCTGAAATATCTGCCTCTAGATAAAGCTATCTGTCCATTCAATAACACCTTCTTAACCATATTAAACCAACAAGCCCCAATGAGACATAAAGAAGTTAAAATAAATTCTGCCCTTTGGCTAATCCATCAAACTAAACCACTCATTAGAGACAGAGACAATGCCTGGGAACAATGGCCCAAAGCTAGGACTCAATCCTACCAAGATAGCTACTGGTGCCTCAGAAGCCACACGAAGCCACAGGTTTGCTATGATAAAAGGAACTTCTCCACAAACCAGGCCACACATACAAAAATACCCAAAATATCTTGTCAACATTTAAACAATCTCCGAAAACCAACAAGAAAACCCACCCAAAATGCATTGTCATCTGAAACCAACAAGGACATTGCAGACAAATTTAATAAACACCTCATCTCCAGTACTCTACTTAACTCAGACAATAACAACCCATGCCAAGCCCACCTAACAGCCCTCCTGACCATAGCTCCACACCCCAACTCAACATAATCATCCAGGCAAATACCATCAAAAATGCATTAAAAGACTGAAACAGAAAAAAACTCGCTCCTGACAACCTGGCATCCAAATACCTCAGTGTAGCTGCTGACATCATTAGCTACCCTGTATCTATCCTAAGTAGTAGATCCCATTACAGAAAACTACATCCCAGGCCTATGGAAATAATCCTTCATAATTCCATTACACAAAGGTGGCACATCCACTGAACTGTGAAACTATCACTCTAAAGCAATCCTTCCTCCCTTCTCCAAAGTACTTGTAAATGCAGACATCATCAACTCCTCAACTCCTAGCCTTTCTGTTTCACTATTTCATAACATTTACTTTCTTCTTTCCAAACAAGGCCTTTGAAACAGTCACAGCACTAAAACTGCTCTGCTACATTTCCTACATACCATTAATCAAAGTAAAAACTTGGGTAATTTTGTTTCCACCCTTTTCCTTGACTTGTCAAAAGTCTTCAACACGGTCTCACATTAACTACTCCTCCAAAGACTAAATCATATAGTCCTCTCAACTCCAGCAACTAGCTGGTTTACCAGCTACCTAAACAGTTGCACCCAGTATGTAAAATGAAATGGACTCCTTCTCCACCTTCCTTCCGATCACTACGGGAGTCCTCCAAGGCTCCATACTCGTGCCAGTACTTTTCAATATTTTCATTAATAACATGCACAAGGATTCAAACTCAACCACCATAATACAATAAGCTGACAACTCAACTTTAGTTTGCTCAGGCCCAAATCGTCTCATCTTTGAAATTATCATACAGGCAGCCTAATTAGATTTTCATTAGATTTCATTAAATTGCCAACTTAATAAATCACTAAATTGATATACACTGCATTGACCGTTTATTAAAAAAATTATGAAAGAAAATGTTTAATGCAGGGGCAAGCACCCTGACACTCCCCTCTTTTTTGTGCTAATTATATATACCAACTCCGAGATCAAAGAACAATATGGAAAGGGCAAACTCCCACTCTCTACTGTGCAGCAGTCTGGCAAAACAAATCTTGGTATCCTGCAAAGAACTGGCAGTGCGACAAAACAAAACTCCTAAAGAAACGTTCAGTGTAACAAATGTGCAGTGAAACACAGTGAACACATATATTTAGATAGATACAGATTTAGCTAAATATGGAGCTGGTTGTTTGAAACTGTAGGATGGGAACCTACAGAGGAATGTCGAATACTACTGTACTGGGATTGCTGCATGGATGACCTAATTCTCGGACATGTAGAACAGTAGCACTTTATGAGCTCAGGACATTTCTAGGAGGAGGAGGATCACATAAAGTGTTCTATAAAACCAGTGTTCATGGTTTGCCTGCTTACTTTGCACTATTTTAAGTTTCAGTTTCTATGTATAATGTAATTGTGGATAGTAAGTATTGATTTGCTTCAGTTTCTGTTTTATTCAGCATATCTTTTTTTTTTTTTTTTAGCTGAGTCCGAATGGCTACTATTATGCTATTGACCCTAATGGCTATGTTTTGCTTCATCCCAACCTCCAGCCAAAGGTAAGCAAACCAATGATTTGTCTGTTTCCATATGACTTCTGTCTTATAGTGATTAGTCTTATTTCTGGTGTTGATGTCTTGTCCTGTGACACATTTTCCATGTTATGCATATCGAATACTGCTGTTATCCATATTTTACAATGTAAAATGTTATTCTCTGATAATGCTCATAAAAGCCCATTTCTATATTATCATTATTACAGAGCAGTTGAATACACGTCATGAGTTCTTTACCATTATGTATAACCTATGTTCTTTTAAAAAGAAACTTTACTCAGAAGTTTATGTTTTCATGAGGGAATATTGTTCATGCAGAAAATGGCTGTTATAGAGATTGTTTAATTGGTTGGCAAACTGGTCCCCTACACTTAACTGTATAATAAATATTATACATGCGTTCAGTTGATGAAGTTTGTAATTTAATATGCTCAGTTTGCTTTATTGATACAATTAACTTTCAAATAGTAAATAAAATATATTTTGTACACTAGACATGTATAAAGTTTGCACCTCCTGTATAAAATATTGCCATTCAAAAGGAAGGATTTTCATATTAAACATCAAAGCCAAGACTTATTCCTTTTAATTGTGGATTGCAGTATTCAGTAAGTAAAGTATAAAGCAACTAAAAATAAAAGTCTATAGTCATATATACTAGTGCTGTATGACTTAAGTAATGTGGTCCTTAGGTTTTTGATAGATAGACTACCTACATATATATGTTAGTGAATACTTCATCTTGATTTTGCATCAGTAAGATGATGCAGTTCGGCATAAATCAAAAATTACCTGAAGACTGAGTAGTCTTTATGTTATTTTTTGGTTGTACAGTCCAATAAAAATGCCTGGAGGCATACAACTCACTTGAAGCTGTAGCATTATATTGGAATACATTTTCTTAAAACAAAATAAAAAAAATAATTTTAATAGTATTAGTTTCTTCAGTACACAACACATTCTGTGCTTGCTTTTCATGTAGAGGAAGCAGTCAGTAGTTATGATTATTTACAAATGATTATGGCTGCACAGAGAGTGCATGAAGTAACAGAACTAGATAATCGTTTATTTTCCTGTCACCCTAGAATATTTTTTTCATCCACAATAAATTCTTGCCCTCCACAAATGACCAGGGGATTAATGTATCATTTGACTGTCACTGTAAGAGGCAATTACAGTAAGTGCAGTGACTTATTTGCACTTTACTGTTTCAGATAAAGTCCTTCAAGTAAAGATTCATGAAATAAACATGAGAGTTAGAAAGAGAAAACATATACTGTACAGTCATTTGGCAGATAGTCCTTGACTGCACTAGGATGAGTGATCATTAAGAAAGTTTTTTAGCAAACTACAATTATCGCCTCAGGGTTGAAACAGTGAGGCTTATCAAGTACACTGACATGTTAGTTTTGCCTGTGGCAAGCTGAACTAGTTCAGTGGCTGACAGAGGATGGCCTGTGGATTACTGTGTCAGCTTAGGTTGTAACAGTAGAATTTAATTTAATCAATCGATAAAAACACAAATCAATGTACTGCAGTGTCTATATTTTCTAAGTCACATATTTATTTATTTAACTTTTGTTTAACAGGGAAGTCCGACTTAGAACAATGCCAATTTTCAGTGGAGGCCAAGGGAGAAACGCTCCAGATGCATGTCTTTGTAATGTGGGAGGAAACCAGAGTACCCTGGAGAAACCCATACGAACACAGGGAGGACATGCAGACTCCACACAGAAGGCACTCCAGCCAAGAATCAAACCAGAGAACCTCTTGCTGTGAGGCAACAACACCACCATTGCACCACTGCGCCATCATAATCACATATCACTGAAGGAAGGATTGCCCTTCCAGTGACCTTGAAAGGTGTTGCAAACTACTACACAGTTCTTTTCAATGTATATACTATTTGTTTTTATTTATGCATTTGCTTTCTTGATAAGTAAGCTAAAGGCCATGATTCAATCCAGGCACAAGAGAAATACAGTAAAAGAATTGTTGACTAATACTGCAATAATATGGTAAACAATACAGTAAGTGACACACATGAGTAGGATAAATGACACAAAAAATAAAAAAAAAAGATTGTTGACAATCAGTGCAAAGTATACAATCAATGCACTGCATTGTAATACATATATATATATATATATATATATATATATATATATATATATATATATATATATATATATATATATATATATATGTAGACAGATATAGATATATAGATAGATATATAGATATAGATATAAATATATATATAGATATATATGTATATATATGATGAAAACCAAGTCAGAAGAATGGCCCAGTAAAGGGTCATTATTTAAGGTACTTTATAATGTACATCACAATGTCATGTTTCTAAACAAATGCTGCAGGTGGAGTATTCAGCATGTTTAGCAGGTGTTGGATTAAACGCTATTGTTGCAACTCTGAGGAGAGTTCTTTTTAATAATTTCATCATTCACTTGTGGTAGTGAACTGTTACATGTGATTTGTACTTCTGGAAGTGCTAACTTGAGTTTTTGACTCTGGTACTGAGTATTGATGTCAGTGTGATAATAAGCTCCAAGTAGCATTCCAGACCTCACTTAGATTTCTTGTGGTGCAGTAGTCTGTGGATTGTTATGCCCTGATAAGGCCACAAAACCAAAGCTAACTACCTGATACTCTCTTTTCAGCCATGAGGTAGTCTTTTAAGTCACTGAGGTGAAGAAGAGTGGTACCAACATTAGCAGAAGGTTAAAGCCACCTATTAAAAATGTATGCAGATGCTGGACATTTGCACTTCCTTAAATATCAACACATTCAAAAATTCCATCAAAAACATCTTCAGTATCCTTCATCATTTAACTTTGTTCTTACTGACTGAAAGTTTTAAATAAGATCTAAATTTAAAGAGAGATCTATCACTTGCTTCACTTAACAAATTTTAACTCAAATTAGTTTTATTGAAAAGATGCTATCAGCAATACTATAAGGTTCACTGCTATAAAAAAATCTGTACTTCTTTAAATATGCAGATTGTCATTTAACACACATTAAGGTCCTGTAATGCCATTGGTATGTTACCAGCCTTAGATCACATGTTGAAATAAAGCTAGCTACCCCAAGCCCTGTATATCTACCCATCTCAATTTTGTGCCCTGTACACAACACATTTATCTTAGTAGCAGTATTGTTGAAGCAGCTTTATTCCAAACTATGTTTCATTTGGGGGCAGATGTTCTACATTTCCCAGTGAGAATATAGAATTTAATGGCACTTCATCAGCATGTTGCTTCTGAGCTCTTTCCGTATATGACCATAGAAGTGTATTGTACGGTAAAACAGTGGACTGTTTTGATTGGTACTATGCCACATAAGTACCAAATAAAGTATAGTAGCCTAGCCAGAAAAGGACACTTTTTGTTCTATCCCTTGCCATAGGATAGCCCATGCAGTAGCACTACCTTCATGTTCAACTATAAGGACAACAGCTTCATGAACGTGTACATGTGGTGTGATGTAAGTTTATGGCTATGTACATATGTGCATGCTTATTGATTGCGTGTGTGTGTGTGTGTGTGTGTGTGTGTGTGTGTGTGTGTGTGTGTGTGTGTGTGTGTGGTGTATGTGTTGAGAAGTTTAGGTGCCTCAGTTTTATATTTTCAATATAGGATGTTATAGTTGTAAGTTAAGTTGTAAGTAAAGGTACTCACTACCTTGCAGCTTTCTTATGTAATCTCTGCTTATTCTGAGTTAAGTGTCCAGCTGTATCCCCATATATTTTGAAGGCTATAGAAAAATGGAAGTAAGCAGTTTATACATTTTATATGATATGTAGATCAGCAACATGAAGGCACCAATTGAGTATGCCTATAGCTGTATTTCTGATTACACGTCTAAGGTATACCTAGAAGGAACTTGGAAAAGAGTCTTTTTTCCTTTGAATATTTTACTTTAAATATTTGGCAACATAAAACTAAAATGATTGCTCTTTAGAGATCCAATGTCCAGAGAGTCCAGAAACATATGAGGACATAATGCCGAAACCTTTTTTTACTGTATATTGAATAGGCTTTTAACATTGTGCACACTATGCACAGGAATCACTAAAAATTACATTTTCATGCAGATTTGTAATATAAGACATTCATTGGGTAGTACTTTATTTACATAATGATTTGACATTCAGATATTAAAGTTGCTGGAGAAAATCATTTATTTAAAACAAAAGAAAACTGCATTCAATGCTGAACACTTTAAAAAATATTTTAAGCACTTTCATTCTTTTTATGTATTCACATGACTTTCTTCAGAGCTAACTTCATTATAAAAACTCAGGGTGGAACATTCTTCAGTTAATAAAAGCTCTATTTAATGTCTGTTATGTCAAGCTCATTTTATAGCCTCCCCCATCTGTGTTTAATTGGTCCCCAAAAAGCGCACACATTTTTCAAAATCATTAGAATTGTATACAGCTCTAGCAAGTGCATTTCACTGATCATTGTTTTGGTTACCAGTTTATGCTCATTAATTTTCTGCGATAACTCCTTTGTAGTTTTACTGTCATTTTCCCCAGTCCTCGAGTGTTACAGGAAACTCTACCATTGTTAAAGTGAGAATTTATAACTAATGTGTTTTAGTCTAGCATTGATAAATCTACACATCTTACAACTATTACATGGATATGTGCCAAATAATTCTTCCTTCTCATCCTTTCAATACCTGTTTCAAGTAAACTCTTCATGTTCTATGTATTTTCGCTTGGTGTTTTTGACACAAACAAACAACAAAGTGGAAATCTACTTCATGTACAAGACTTTACAAATTTAAATCAGGACAGTCCATTGCAAAATCTGCCATACAGAGTGGAACAGCACAGGAAATTGAGTAAAGGGGGAAAGACAGATATCAAGGCAGGAGCTACAAATGACTAGTTTGAGACACTTCTGCCCTGTTTTCAGTTTATGTAGTTTTAATTTAACAGATGTTCATTTAAGTGTCTTAAACAAAGGACTCACTTTTATTTCATCTACCAGAGTGAGCTTGGCAAGTGTATTAGTGGTCTTTGTATTATTTGTTTGGAAACGTACATTTTTCTTATATTGTAAATGATATTCTCAAAAATATTGAGGAAAAAGAGCATATATAGTGTATGCAAACCTTAAACATGTTTTTGGAAGTTTGTCACAAGAACATTAAGAATGTGCTTAGTGAAAAAGGGTTCAGTGGTTTAATTCAGCTGAGTACGAAGAAAGCTTTATTTGAATTATGGAAATTGAACACTGTTAGACTCTTAAAGGCAGACAACAGAACTGGGTGGTCATTATGGATCTCAGACTTGATGTTTCTGAATTCGGTCACATTCGGGTGGAAAAAGATTGAATTCTCAGGTGTTAGTCACTTGAAGTTCAACCCGACTAGGATAGGAGCTCCACCACAGGAACTCATTGTTGGTGTGTTGTTCTGACAATCATGCACTTTTGGTGGGAGTTTCCTCTTTTGAGTTGATATATCTGGAGTTGGAATCTATAAGTCTGAGGGGTGGGGGCTTGTTTTTCCTCAGCAGAAAACACTTGAGAAATGTTTTTTCCACCTTCTTTTAAGGAGGGAAGCAGTTCAGGGTTTTAGATCCTTGGTGGGTTTATCTTTCTCCACCCATAGTGAAAGCTTCTAAATTAAAAGATTTAACTGATGTTAATTGTTATGAAAAACATATTACATGGGCAGAAATATTTAAGAAAATAGATGTGTAATGGAACTATCAAATCAAGAACACATTGGTTTATCACTGTATAATTTATTAAAGGTAGATTCTACTAAAATAGGGAGAATGTTTGGTATTCAAAAATTAATAAAAATAGTTTGGGTCTGCCTTGTACACCTATTGTTGAAGCACAAAAGAATAAGACAGATTTCGTATCTGTTTTTAGAATCCGTTTTAAATCCAAATTTCAATCCATGACATTTCATTAAATGGGGATGGGGGGTATGACAAGAGAAAATGATTAGCACCAGCTTTTGGTAATCAAATTTTAATTTGGTAGGAGACAGAATTCCTAGAAATGCAACCATTGATTAAGTATGTTACTTTTTGTAAAAGATACATAGATTATCTGTTTTTCTTTGGGATAATATGTATGAGACATTTAGAGTCTTTTTAACTGAATTGTACGAAGTTACAAAATTTTTGAATTTTATGATTAGTAATGTTGGTAAACATGGGGAAGTTTGCAGATGCTGGGCTAGAAATGAATAGTGATAGAAGCAATTTTCCAGTATCATCTTTAAGAGAAAAAGATTTATTAACTACATTTTAATAGTCAACATCCATGTTATATTAAGTGGAATGTCATAAGCATACAATTCAATATGTTAAATTAATTGATTATGAGCATTTTATTGAAAAATAATGTTTCTGATACAGTTATTATTTGATCAAGGTTATTCATTACATAACATATGTGACCAAGCCAATGGAGAAAAAAATGGGATATCCCTCACCACCACCGTTTTAATTCATGGTTTTGGTTTTATCAACAAAAGAAAAAACATTGATGATTCAATGTTTAGATCTTTTCTGGTGCCAGCATGCTTAGATATGGGAAATATTACAACAGCAATTGCTGTTAACTGGAAGATTTTAAAGAGAAATCAAGATCTAATGAGACCAGCCAATATACAATGCAAGCTTGTTCCCAAAATGACATGCAACTTGAATGGTCTGAAAAATGAATCAGAAAAGATAAGTAAGAAGGTTTGTTTAGTACATATCCATGTAATGCTGTAAGATGTGTGCATTTATTGATACACGTTACGTTCTTAGACTAAAACACATTGTCCACTGAGCTGAGTCATAAAACACACCAGACTGACTTTGCAACCTTTTATTATATAACAAACAAGGACAACAAATTATGATGCCATAAGTAATTTATATGCAGCATATCAACAAATACCAGCAAACCATCATGTCAAGCTGGTTGGCATACTGGAAAACTGTGTGTTTATACCTGCTTCCTCGGACCTGGTTCAAACCCATGTAACTCATACTTACAAGCCACATACCCCTTGATGTGATCACCAGTCAAATCTGGGTCCAACCTGAAGAGAGCTGAGGCAGCTGAACAAGAACAGGGGTGAACACAAGGGGGGTGAAGCCATGAGGCCACCGCCAAACTGGCATGACATGCCATTCCCCTAGATCAACGACCTTGCAAATAAATTCTGAGTTATAAATGAAAACAAGTTACATAAATCAAAGCCCATGTTATTTAAATGAACATTCTCCAAATCAAAGAAATTGAGCTCCAGTCTGTCAATATCACAATACTCAATCACCTGAAAATCAGTTTGGCTAGCAGCCCGCTTGACTCTGTGGTTGTTAACATGCCTCACTCTCTCAATGGCACTATGCTTTCTATTGTCCCTCCATTACAGTCTAGGGATGATGGTGGACCTAAAAAAACACCATCAGATATACCTGCCATAAGTGGTCCATATCATATAAGATTTTGGCAAACAATATCTTCTTAGGGGATTGACCCAGATCATTTTCCCCAAGGTGAATTATCACAGTGCTGGGCAAGGCTTCTTCTATTGCAGTCTAACATTGTATTTCCTAAAATTGAAACCAACTAACACCAGGGAAACCAAAAGAATAAACTGTCTACAAGTAACTATCAAAAGAACTTGTGTGACCAGTCAGGCAAGCCAAGGCTCAGATGGATGCTGTCTGAATAAAAAATGGCCCAAGAACCAAATCACCTCCTTCCCTACAACAGAAATAAAAAGTAATGCCTGAAATATGACAAAAAGGCATCAGAGACCCACCTTAATGTTCTTTGAATGTTCTGCACAGATTGTCCTTCTATGGCCAAGTCTGAGATATGACCTGTCCAAAAGGAATCGGAGGAGCGTCCTTGTAGGTGAATTCCTTTCCCTACCTAGTCTGCCTAAGAAATGCATTAATCTCTGATATGTAAAAAGGCCTGCCTGAGGCCAGCACAAAAACCAAGCCTGACATTTTCTCTAAGAAGGTAATATTAAATAGCAAACTAAACCAAGGTGTGGAGTAAGTGACTAGACTACTGGTCTTGTCCAGGTGCAGCTCTGACCTGTACCAACTTGATCAGGCTTGGATTTCTTTAATTGAACCATGACAAACTCTTTGTGAATGACAAGATCCTCCCAACAAAGTTAAAGGAGACATTCATTGGCCTAGAAAGTACTAGCATACTAAGAGGTGAACAAAGCAGCTATAGAAACAAAAAGGTGAAATTCACCATTAGTCCTGTAAAGACCACTAATAACAAGGGGAAGCAGTTGTCTACCAATAGGTTTTCTGGATTCATGGAAGGTGCCTGCATGTTCTTTAGGCCTTTAAGTATCCTCCCCATAACCCAATGTCCTGACACAGCCTGAAGGCCCCAAAAAATGTTCCAACCATCCCAAAGCTATTAGGTGTACTCCAAGAGTTTTTGGTGAATCCCCTTCTGTGGACCTAGCTACTAAAATTGTAGCAACATCTGTACAGCTCATGATCTGGGACGAAGAATGAAAGACCTGTAGAATGTCTTGAAAACCTGGAGAGATGATGAGTAAGCTTTCCTAGTGTTGCTGGCCCAATAATTTACCAACATTGAACATGCTAGTCTTCTCCAATTAGCTAGATTCCTGGAAGAACTGGGGAACCCTTTGGATCCAAATGCTTGGCCAAGAGGAGAAACCTGCCAAACTCAAACCAGGAAAAAATGTCAGATATAGGATTAAGATGACCAGGGACATGAACACACAAAAATGTCAAGTTAATCTGCTAACTCAGCAAAACTAAAAGCCTGATGACTGAGTGAACTCACCTGGACCCGGAAGAAAGTTTTTGAGACTGTGAACCACTGCTATATCTACTGAGTGAAAAATTACCCTCTTGTTACAAAATCTATCTTTCCATACTAACACTGCCACCCAAATGGGAAAAATGTCTATAAATATGATGTCCGCCTACTCTTCACAGACCAAATTTCCAGTCACCTTTCAGCAAACCAGCTACCCATAAAATAACCCCCCATGCTGGACCCCCCAGCCACATCAGTAAAAATTCAAGGGGACTGCTAAAAAGAAATCCCATTAAACTAGTTCAGCTTGAATGTAAACCCTAACCAAAGGTCCTGTTTAACCCCTCTGGTCAACTTGACCAGGTGATGCTTGTGTCAGTTACCTTTCAGCAGGTCAGACACAGACCATAGGGAGATTCTGTCAGGAGAAATTGCATTAAAAGTAAAACTCAACAAACAGTGCAACTACATAATGTCTCCTACCTGTACTTTGCTAGAATGCAAAAATCTCAAAAGTAACTGACGGGCTTGTTGAAGTTTGGATGGAGGAAGCTTGAAGGAGTTATCGGTGGTGTCTATGTCTAAGCTCAAGAAAGTGAGGACTCAGCTGGGTCCCCCTGACTTGTCGTCAGCCAGAGGTACCCCAACTCTCTGCAAAGCTGCTTGAAAATGGACATCCCTTCCAAAGCACCATCCTGACCCCTCCCACTCTCTAAAACTCATCTAGGTAGTGTACTGCTGACTGCCAGGGGGGGCTCATTTTTGCCAACACCAATGCATAATTATACTAAATTGCAATGTCAAAGAATATCTTATCATTGAACCAAAAACCTAACTAAGGCCAATTTTCTTGTCTCATAGGGAGAAGACAGGAGGCAGATAGGATACCCATCTTACAGAGCCAGGGGTCTGTATAGCCCATTATGACCTCTGCTGCCTGATCTAAAGAAAATTAGTGTACTTTGATCAGTTTGGTTTCAATAAAATCATTGACTGAACCCCCACTAGTTGAGATAAGTGTTGAATCAGGCTGACCTCACCTTCCTATTTGTTGGGGAAAAGGCCAAAAGGAGAACATTTAAATAAAACCATAGAGGGGATGAAAAGGGGACAATTATCCTGCCAGCTGATGCTTTTTCAGCCTAGCAGCAATGTGTTCATGTTCTTTGATGGATGACAAATTGTTAACTAACTTGTAATCTAATGAGGTTGTGGAGTGGATTGGAAAGCCTATGAAAAAAACTTTAATAAGGGTGACTGCTGCCTTTTGATCTGGGCACATCCCTTACTAATCTCTCCATCTGCCTGAGATGAAAAAAAAAATTCTACCCATCCTTAGGCAACAAACTCCAACATCTGGAAACAGGACGACCCTTCCCACATCCTGAACACAAGTAGTTATATTTGCAAGTGGGCCAGACACAATTTCCCTGATTGAATGCCCAGCAAATCATTGGATTTTTTGTATTAGCAGCCCCTCCCTCAATGTCCATAGGTGCCTCCTTATCCATCATGGTATTGAGTCATATGTCAGGGTGCCTTGACTCCCACCTGAGGGAACTACTGAGGCCTTTCAAATTCCTGAAGCACTGATCATTATTCAACTACCCAAGCCCTCCTTTCACATGTTGGGCTTTCCTCATGGCTACAAAGTAAGCCAATGAACGCAGTGCTTGGTTAGGATAATTCTCAATGGTTATATCCATAACCCAATGAATTCAGTGCTTGGATAGCATCATTCTCAATGGTTATGTCCATATGCCAATGAATGCAGTGCTTGGATAGGATCATTCTCAATGGTTATGTCCATAAGCCAATGAATGCAGTGCTTGGATAGGATCATTATCAATGGTTATGTACATAAATACTACAAAAGGCAGAGACCAAGTATCCCAGTTCTTAACCAGTGTCCTGGCTGATGCCTTCTTCCTGATGGCCACTAAAGCTGCCATCATGTCCTTGTTGTACTTGTTATCAGTGTCCAGTATGCACTTTATACTCTCATTATCTATGAGATTGAAGATATCTGCAAACTCCCCTTTTATAATCTTGCCTTTAACATAAGAGAGAACACGTGCTGTGATATGAGAACCAAGTGATTTGGGATATGTGAAGCCAAGGGTTGCCATGGGGGACACAAATTGGGGAATACACTCATCTGACTGGTGTGGGGCCTCCCTCACAGAACCCCTGACCTCCTCAGACCCCCTAAGCAAATTGGGTAAAGGTATCTGCACCACCTGTTCAACATCAGTACCTGCTCCAAGTCCAGGACCCTAAGGTGTAAAAGCAGCAAAGTGTCTCTCTAAAGCTAAGTCAAACACCCTAACTCTACTCTCTTCAGGTAAAGAATTTATAAATTCTGAACAATTATCAGCAGATTGAGCTCTACCACTAATATTAATCCCTGAAACCCCTACAGAGACATTACCTTGTGCTTCTGTTGATATGTCGGATGAGCAGGAAAGGATGACCTTTTGGCCAGCCTTCTTAGCTGTAGCTGGTCGCACAGCTGCACCTTTCTTTGGATTCAGTGAAGGTCTCCTCCTGGATCCAGACTTTGTTCAGCCATCCCCACCATTTATAAATAAACTAGAAGCCTTGTGTTTCCTGCAATAAACACATCCATTACTCTTTAATGGACTGAACCATGGCTGAACCTGAAAGATAAAAAGAACTAGCACAGGAAAAAAATAAATAAATGGGGAGGGGGTCCAATCAACTATGAGCCATACAAAGTTCCCGTTATTTTAAAAGGTAGGATGCTTGGATGCTGTGCTGTGCTGCTGTGAGGTTCCAGAATGTAAAGACCTCATAATATTTCCCTGCTTATCCTTCCTTGAAAAATGCCACTGTGACTAAAACTTGCTGTGCTGCTGTGTGGTTTCTGGAATGCCATGACATATCCTACACAAAAAACACTCTGCCAAAACCAAGGATGGGTACAACCTAAGAGTCAAATGCTGAGGTAAAAATGATCTGAAATGCTATACCCAAAAACTTAAGTTTGATACTATCATTACAGATTTGTTACAAAACCATTGTACCCAAGATACCATCACACAATCAATTATGCAATGCCATTTAACCTACGCACACTCCCCACCAGAAAACATAACAAAATTTGACTGAATTCGCTGAAGTCAACCTCTAAAACCCATGCCACAGTAAACCAACCTGCCACAAAGCAAGACACAGTCATTGACCCAAACAAGCACCCCTTTACAACTGACACCACCAAGATGGCAAAACAAAACATGATAGGATATAAGACCCCACTACTCAGTCTCCCACACCCAACTTGCCCTAATTAATTAGAACATGCTTCAACTGCCTAAGATAGCACTTTAAACAACTGTGCTGAAATAAAGAAGCAAACCATATGCAACAAAATCATGCAGATTCCAACAATCATAAACTATGCCCTAACATAAAGTTTTAACTGTGTCACCCCTTTTCAATAGGATAACATACTGTTAACAGGTATTTATTTACATACTTAATAACATCTTTTATACAAGCAGAATAGAGGAGTTTGCTACAACTTGCCTTTAACATGTTATCACCCTGTGTCTCTAATAAAAAAAGTTTCTCCCATATGTAAATTATATAGCATTAACTAATAGTGTATGTAGCTGTTATAGCTATACAGGTGCTTTTCTTTTTTTTTTTTTCTTATGTATAAATATACGTAAAAACACCCAGCCTACAGATGTGTGGTATAAAAGTTTACTGGAAAACACCACTGCCCAACAATGACTAGCTTAACCAGTATTGTATGTGTTTTTTTTTTCTTAATACATGTATTCATTTATATTTATTTTTTTTAAGATTATCTGAGCCACTGAGTGTATTTTAAACAGTGCATAATGTATCCCTCAATATTTATTTATTGGTTTTATATCTCTATCTCACTAACTATCTAAATTGAGTCACTGGGTATATTTTAAACAGTACATAATATATCTCTCTTTATATTTATATATATTATTTATAGTTTTAAATTACCCCCCCCCAGCCATCCTTAGTGACTTACAGAAAGTACCACTTTAAATTTAAGCATTATATTGTTTATATATACATTTTTATTATTTAGTTATTTATTTTAAAAATATTAAATATATAAAAACATGGAGAGAACAATACCAGCAATATAGCAGATGAGTAAATAGCCACTGTACAGCCAATAAGCCCTCATGATAACCTACAGCTTCCCACCTGCATGGTCACCAGCAGCTGCCTCAATATTCATCCAAACGATGTGCCTGCTAATGGATTATGCAGGCAAGATCAGCCTTAAATCCTTTAAATGGGGAGTACTTGCCTGCTTCCTCTGCTGATGATGACTCATGCTTACAGGCAATGGGCCATTACCGCAGTAAGTCATCATTAGTCAGACATTTTTAAAAAATGGAAAGTTTTCCTTTATGTCTCAAGGAGTGTTGTATGCTGCTAGATGCTGCAGCTGTGAGAGCTTCTGTATGGGTAATTCTACAAGGAAGACCATGCAGCAAATTAATAAAAATACTTGTAATCATAAACAAAGATTATTCAAATGTGCTTGTTAAATATGCCAGCAGTTGTACTGATTTTTGAAAAATATGTTCTAATGGACCCTTTAAAATGGGATGATTGTAATAATTAACTTGAGATTAAGGAAATTAAATGACAGCCTTTATTAGATGCATTCAAAATTCCAGGACTGAAATAATTAATGTCAAATGTATTTTAAAAGGGTGACATTTTAATAATTGCTTTGATGTCATATAATTTTAATATGTTCAATTGTTTTAAACATATGTATTTTTTGTAAATGGCTGTCATTGGTGGAGATGTGTTAGCTGATTAGTTTCATATACTTTCAGAACATTTAAATGCTAGAGTTTGAATGTTGATGTTAGATCTGAAATTGTTCTTGTGTATAAAAAGAATAAAGTTTTTCCCAAGTTCTCATTGGTTGGGATAAATTGCTCTGGCCTCAGGGCCATCAAGAAATACTTTCTCATCAGAAATAACATTGTAATCATCATTAGCTAACCAATTTGATTTAAAAGAGATAGTGCTAGGAGACAACCTGATATCAACTTGCAAATCCTTCCATAATCCTGAAATGATCTCCGTTATATATTTGCTCCTAATCAATGTTTTACATTTTGGAATAATGAAATTTAGATTGTCAAGTCAATGGGCTCACTTGTTCTGAGATACAGAAATATTATAATTGCCTGTAACATTTCATTCTAATAATTTTTAAATGCACTAATAAATTTACCTCTTGTATACTTATACTGCAAAGAGTGTAAACTGAAGACCCAACGTATATTCTGGAAAGCCAGATGTCGAACGGAAGGAAGTCGACTAGTAAATTTCCTCTGTACAGATTCAAGCAGTGCAAGTAGAATCCTATTATAGATCAAAAAGAACTACTGTATTCCAAACTTGGAGAAATTATTTTTTTTATAAATGTACCAGATTATATTTACCTTTTAAAGATAATGTTCTAATGATAAGTCATGTTAAGCAAGCAGTGTTCTTTTAATATCGTACATGATCAGAAAAAGGGAAGTCATATGATATCAGTATCCCTAATTCTTTATAACATTTAGTTTCAGACAAAGTGGTACTGTTAACATAAAGGTCAGGTTTGAGAAGTGGTCTACCAAAGTATTTAAATTTCCATTTACTAACAAAATTTCAAGTTAACATTTCTGGCCCAACCAGAATTTTTTGCAGCAGTCCATTGATTATTAAATGGTCCCCATTACAATCAGCTACAATACTGAATTTATGATCATCAGCATATTCTGCTTGCCACATTTAACTGCTAACAGGACTAGTAGATAAAACTTAATTAAAAAAAAAATGACCAAAAACTGATCAATGAGGGACCCCAATAAACGCAGGTAGGTAATTTGACAATGGATCTTTGATTGATACACATTGCAAATAACCAGTTAACCAGCAACTAATCCATTTAATACTGAATTGATTATAATTATATTTTACAAGAGTTGAAATGATCAGGCTATGCAATAGAGTATCAAAGGTCTTTGCTTTTTTCAGGCAAATAACACTGACTGATTGTATATTGTTCAAAGCCAAAATAACTTGACCATAAAACTCCAAACAAATTGGTTAACATTGACCTACAAGCAATAAAACTATATTGATATATGTCATTTTTGCCAGAGTAGTTATCCCAGTTCAATAATAATTTCAACAATGGTCTTTCAAAATGTTTATATAATATAGATGTTAAACCAATAGGTCTTTAGTTTGATATTTTTAACTTGGCTCCCTTTTTATAAATCGGATGTGAACATTTAAGTTATAGGAAAGACTAAAATATCTCAACTTGTACAGTGTCTGTTATAGATATTTGAGGAGATCGTATTCAAGTATATAGGAAATTTAGAGGTAACTACCTCTAAGAATGCCTGGGGTTATCAAAAGGTAGTAGAGAATTATCAGACAACCAATGTAGAAGATTCTGTTGGAATTAAAAGTGTACTAATTGGTTCTCTGAGAAAGCAGCTGATACATGGAACAGACTATCAAATTACATTAAAGCAAGCACTATTTTAGGTACTTTAAGAACTGCCTAAACACTTATTATGGGAGCAACTGATTTGGTGTACTAGCAGGCTACAAGGTCAGTAATGCTCATGCTTGAAATATTTGTATGTATGTGTATGTATGTATGTATAAATTGTTGTTATAGTTAAACATTGCCAGAGTGTAGGTACAATATAATTAATGAGTAAACAGATAAATGTCAGATATAACAATTGCAATAAGTCATTCTTTAACCTATACACTAAAACAGACAGAATTAAGTCTGTAGCCATAGAGATCTCTGTACTAATTTTAAGTGCTTTTGAAACTGATCCCAAAATTATGGTAGGACATATGTAATTAAGTGTTGAAACCAGTTCATGTATAGTAAAAACCCTAGCATAAGATAAAGATTGTAAAAAAAATAAATAAATAAATATGTTGGCTATTTTAATCAGATTTGTTTTATTATTTGCATTAACAAATAATGATGTTAAATAATTGTTGTTTTTGTAGATAAATTAATATAGAGGATGATACTAACATTTCATAATTTATTTTTTAAATTATTATTTGCTAATTAAATACTTTGCTAATATGACTCAGCTTAGTTTTATTCTCAGATGAAGGATTAGTTCTGAACTTACAGAATAGTCTGTTGTTTCCTTTTACACACAGTTCAGTATCCTACCAGTAAGGTAACCTACTGTTTGAGCCCTATGCTGAAATGTATTACTCACTGATTCAGGAAAAAAATGCTCTAATAAACAGTAACCACCATCACTTGTATCCCTACCTTGATTATACAAACTCACAGATTTTATCAACTCAGAAGTAGATTTATAGTTTAATAGTAATATTTTTAATAGTCCTAAGTGAGTAGCTCTGACCAAATAAAATGATGAAAGAAATAGAACAATGATAAGAATTACTTGCAGGAGGGCCTAAATGGCATTGTTAACATTATAGATAAGATTGGTAGTTAAAATATGTATGATACAGTTTCCCCTGGTTGGAACATTTCTCAATTGAAACAGTTGATATTATAGGAAAACATCTTAAAACATTTGTTTAAGTTTCTTACTAGAGGAGTATTAATTCCAGCATATGTTACGGTAATTCATATCACTGAGTAGAATTACATTGTTTGTGTTACAAGTGAGTTTCCAAAAACTGTGAAATTTGGAATTCATAGATAGTATCCTATAAGAACATATAGGCCTCATATTTTTAAGGCCTGTGGTGGCACATCAATCCAATGCAATGGTTTCTAAATCGATATTAGTTGCAATCAATGTATATGACGGTATGATAATATGTTAGAGAGTAATAGCAGTGCCCCCTTCCATTTCTGTTCAGTGTAAGACATTCCGTTTTATTGTAACGTGGAAAAAACATTGATAGAATCCCATGCTCCAGTAATAGCAAAAATGTTAAACTTCTTACAATGAGGTATGAAAGACTGATCAAAGTGCTTGTTAAGTAGTCCACTAGCATTACACTGTTATAAATTCAAAGAATTATTAGATACTTTGTGGGGAAAAAAGTTTGTTAGTCTGGGTGGGAAAAATCTAAAAAGTATTTAATCTTGTTTTATGCACACTGCTTATACAACTGGAACATTAAACAACAGGCAATAAACTTCACATTGTGGGCAACAAAGTGACTTTTTAACTAGTTTTTGTACAAAACAGCCTTAGAATAGAAATAATCATTCCATGTATTACTTGAAATGATTTCACTAACACCTGGATACTATTAGTTTCAAGCATCTCTGCAAATTTCATGTGATTTAGAATAGAATTTCTGAAATTATTAGTACCACAGTGAATACAATTTGTGGAGTAAGATAGGTTGTCCATATGTTTTTTTTGTAACAAGGCTGTCAAGTCTATTAACCTTTGTCCCGGTGGACAAGATATGGATACCCAGTTAAAGTAATGTCATTTAATTGTTTTCCAACATTTTTCAACATGGAGTCATATAAAACAATATATTTGTCTTGCTTCTCTGTGTATTGAATAAAGTGCTTAAATTAAAAAAAAAATCCTGAGTGTTCATCATTTTTCCATTATCATAGTTTTAATTTTTGTGTACAGTAACTACCTGAATCAGAGACAAATATTAAGTTAATGTTCTGTTTTCATAAGAATATTATTGTAGGTTGTAGGTGCATGCTGATTCCTCATCATGAGATTTCACTTTGTAAACAATACTACCTACTGCTGTCTATACACGCCTAATGTTTACTGTTATTTGTCAAACTGCATGAACAGTGAAATCAAATAGGGACTACTTTATGTCTGAAGATTCTTTCAGCACTGACTCATCATCATTTTGGTAAAGAAACAGAGTAAGTGTTGATTGAAATTACATGCCCTTTCATTTTCAAGTGGAATCAATGAATGCACTGCTTTGCTACAGCTCCCTAAAGAAATTATGGCACAAGAAAACAATTCCCTGTATGGAAGACTGGTCAACAGAAACATTCTCCCACTTTCTGGCCCTTCTATATATCTTGTTCAGTTTCATGCAGATGCTGTCAGCAATTTAGACTTCCAACTTTAAGACATTTAATAATTACACAAGAAACATTTAAGCTTGTAAGCATTCCATGCCATAATCTGATGGAGAGTCTTTTAGCATTCATTGCAAAAGTGACTGATAAATTAGTTAGGGAACATTAAGTTCATAATTACAAAGGTAATAATCTACAGCACAGCCAGAGTTTGCCATTATAAGTTATGCTTGTCATGCTATGGCGTATGTGTAAATAAAACAGACAACATTAAACATTTTTTTGTCAGAGGTGGCTAAGAAAACGAAGGACTACAAATAGGTATGCAATCATCATTCGTAAGGTGAGCGTGTGATGTTTTCCTTCTGTGTGATTTCTACTTTAAAGTAGGATTTACAATCTGGTCTCAGAACTGCACAAACTATTAAGTTTGTATTTGTTGACACAAGATAAAAAGCCATATCATATGTGTTTTTGTAATGACTACAATGCTGAGTTCTATTTATAGTATACTATTCCTTTGTTGTTTGAAAAATTAACAAATAAAGATTAATTGTTTTCATCTATGACCTGCAGGTGTCTTGCAAGTATGATTACTTACAAATTTTTATGTTATATGTTTTGCAATTTTGCTGCTCTGGTACCACTGTTACACAGCAAAATTCTGTTTTGAGGTTCTTGAATGTGTAATATGTACTCAAAGTATTGAATTGAAGGGCTATATACTAAAAACCTTTGTGGTATAGAAATTATTATAGAACTTTCATCATATTTTTAATATCTAGAGATTTAGCACATTGATGTGACCAACTTTTTGGGGGGCAAAAACAATATGCTTGAAAAACAGTATGCATTCTTACTGAGCTGAATGAATGCATTGCAATGTCATATTTGAAGCATCCTTATTGCATTAAGTTGTAACATATAAAATCATATCCTTGTACTGTGAGATTCTGGTGTAAGAACCTCATAAAAATGTTTTGTTGTAGCTAGATTCATTTGTAGAAAACATACAGTAACAATTGACAGAGTGTGTCCTCACAGAAATGCCAGCACAGCTAAAACAGTAAACAAATCTTGTAAGACCAGGCAGAGTTGCTGTGTAATATAGTACCCACAGTAAGTTATAGAGTTCATCAGTATGCTTTACTAGTTCATCATATAATTCTTTAGAAATAGCGTCCTAAACTAAGATAAACAGCAGGTTGCACAGCCTAACCTTAAAAAAAGAATCAGAAGATCCCTGATATAATCATTTTATTCTGAGAAGAAAAGTATGGATTCTTTTTTAGAGTCATATGTTTTTAACCAAAGGGAAAAAGAATACTACTTAGGAATTATGAAGAAATATTCTAAGGATGATAAACTTTTATAAAGTTGTCAGCTATGGAAAAAGCTGTGATCACGTATAGAAACATTTCTTTTCATCTGTGGTGTCAAATTAATGAAGCAAACACTGTTCTAATGAAATATATATAAAAAATACATAGAAATTATGAAAGAACAACTTAACGGCAGACATAATTGACAAACTTCATGAAGAAATTGTTAAAACAGAGTAATAAAATAGGTCATTTTGAGAACATGATCTTGAAAGCATGTGATAATAGTCTTTGCGACTCTTGAAAAAGTAAGGGTTAATGAATGTTAAAATCTTTCTGGATGTGCTACATTTGCCAGTGGAAATAATAATGACATGGAATAACTTACAGTGTGAAATGGGAAAAATTACATCCACAGTCATGTTATGTTTTTGCATTTGTAAGAAACTAAAGAATCATCAGTAGATTTATTGTCACCATCTGCATCATTGTCATCCCCCATTTTTACATTGACTATAATGTCTCACAGTTGTCAACATGCATGGTTGGTAAATATCTGCATGAAAAAAACAAGGAGTAAGATGGAATAATTCTGCAATCAAACTGCTGGATAACTTGCCTAAATAATTCAGACAAAACAGCAACTTTATCAATGTAGACTTGAATGATATAAATACGGGATGTTAACCTGATTTGTATATCCTGCTGTTTTAACTGGAACTTGCTCAGGTCAGAGAATTTTTAAAGACTGTAAATATATTATAAGAAACTGCTTTCAAGGCAATAATTATTCACTTAGATTTGTCTACCAGTCTGTGTCCTGAGAAATTAGCACAACAGGTCAACAAACAAAGCTAAACTCATAAAAGGAAGCAATGACCCCTTCTAAACCATCTGTGGACTAAATCTATGCAAGGAGGATAATGTAAGTAAATAATACAAAAAGAAAAGATTGCCAACTTCAAGAAGAATACTGGCTAGGTGGTATATCAAAAATAAGACTGCATGAAGCTGGAGCTGTTGTTTTCTAGAGCTCAGTAAAAATTAAAATGTTTGACTTCATGATTGCTTGTAAGAAGATTCCAAGGTATGGGTGCTTTTTAGAAGGTTCGTAGGAGTTTGATAAGCATTGTTGAACAGAAGATGGCTTGCCAAAAATGGTACTGTTTATGAGAAAACAAAGAAAAGAAATAACTGAGAGGGAAACAACAAAAATATATGATAAATGTGCAGGATTTAGGTAAAATACCTTGTACTACATGGATGACTGGCATATATGTATATGTGAGTCCACTTTCTAAATTCGAAATACTGAAATCTCGAATTGCAGTATTTTGAACTTACAAAGCTGCAGACTCACATTTCCAAAACTGGCAGAAGCGCAAAATTCAAAATACTGAAGCACGGATATTTTGAATTTCTGCTTCTGTTGGTACGGTGTGTGGATGTTTAGGTATAATTTTGCTAAGTTTGTGTGTGTAAGTATGTTGGTTAGGGGTTTAATGTGTGTAAGTGTGTGTTGTGACTGTTATGTGTGTGTTTGAGGGACTGTAAGGTGTGTGTGTGTGTGTGTGTGTGTGTGTGTGTGTGTGTGTGTGCGAGTTTCATTTGTGTTTCTGTTTATGCGATCTCAGAGTTAGAATATATAAGTAGGGGGATGTGGGGCGTGCAGCTTCCCACATGGGGGGTGCAGGGGGCTTGCCCCCCTGCTTATATGTAGTCTAGATGAGTTAGATTGTGGGGGAGTTGTGTGTATGTTTATATGTGTACTGTATGTGTAGCGTAATTACAGAATTTTGAATTTTGCGGTTGTGTGTTTACGAAATTGTGAGTTGTGGTTGGGTTTTCAGCTTTGTGGTTTCAAAATACTGAATTTTCAAGATTTCAGTATTTCGAAATTACAAAGTGGACCCATATATATATATATGACGGGCACATATATTTATGTGTGTGTATATATATATAGATAGATAATATATATATATATATATATATATATATATATATATATATATATATATATATATATCTGTATGTGTGTGTGTGTGTGTGTGTGTGTGTGTACATTTGTGATTGCATATGAAATCTCATGTAAAGGGTTAATTATTTAATTTTCAGCCAATTCTTTTGAATATTTCCACTGAATATAATGCCTTCAATACAAGTGATTTTAAATTTAGTTATCAAGCTGCTCCAATATCTGCTGATATTTTTCTGATGTATGTATTAATGGCATCAAGTCATTCACTGAGCATTCATGTTCTAAACCAGTTGGTCAAAAGCTGATGGCTTTTTTGAAGAAATTTGGATGTCATATGAGTGAAGTCTTGACCTAAAACCCAGTGTTGGTTATAGCTGTATAAAATGAAAATTAAAGCTGGTGTCACATTTTTATGACATCACTCACATTCATAAAGTACCAGGAAGCTTTTAAGTGGAATTATACTACCTTAAAATACTTTATTTTAATGAAGTTTAGTGTTTTAGCACTTTATTAATTATAAAACTTGCCAGACTTGGATGGCTTTATTTTCATTTTGTGTGTGTATGTGTGTGTGTGTGTGTGTGTGTGTGTGTGTGTGTGTGTGTGTGTGTGTGTTGAGCAGTAATTATTTAGATTTCATTTTACAGTGTGCCATGAAGAGAAGTTTTTTGTTTTTTTTGTTTGTTTTTTTAAGGCAAGGGGTAGATATCCCTCATATTAAGTAACAAATTAGCAGTTTGTAAAGCATTTTATTTATGGTGAAACATTTGAATGCTTTACTGGCTGCAAATAATATTGACTGTTTAAACATTTTAAAGATGCAGATTAATATTATTAGCCTGGAAACCTGTACAGAGCTGTTCTGCTCTATTATAAACAATATGGTACCGTCTGTTGTTAAGATACATGTTTTGACAATTAACTAGAATACATATGTTTTTCTTCAACACTGGTTGCTACTTAATGTGTAAGTGTGCTGGTTTGTAAAGTATTACTGTTTTATCTTCCTAAGAACCTTACATTGTAGAACTGCAAGCAAAATATTTTGGTTGTTTGAATGTTATACAATTAACAAATACTGCAACTTTTGACTCATTTCTTATATTATTAAGCAAGCTCGCATTCCTTAAGCTGATATTCTTAAATTGATAGCTGACATTACACCTTTCATATGTCATATAAGTCTGAAGACATTTTCTGCTGTAAAATATGTTACTTGTAACATTGAATGTTCATGCTGAAATTATTGTTTTTAATTGCTCAGTCAGCAAATGTTGAACTACAGCTTTAGAGTTATTTTGGATTTTATAAATATTTTCTAGTGTGTGTGTGTGTGTGTGTGTGTGTGTGTGTGTGTGTGTGTGTGTGTGTGTGTTGTATAAGAATATATCTAGAAAGCAACACTGAGACTTGAAGGCATTCTTTATTTAAAATTGTGGCTTATAAAACTGAATGTGTAAACAGTTAAGTACTGTTGTTATAAAAAAATTGCATTTCACTTTTGTAAATGTTGCTGTTCTTTACAGGTGAAATGCACACTATATATTCTGATTCAAATTGTTTATAAATGGAGAGTTCATTGCACACACAGTTATACAAGAATATTTTAAAAAAGATGTGGAAGTGTTCAATGGAGAGAGGTTAAAAGAGGAATTGGTTGCTGTATGAAGGGAGAAGTATGACCACATACGATCATAGGATACTAGGCTAATGGCCCTGGGGCCCTTCCAGGCCTAGCCAAGAGTTTATCACAAAAATAAACCTCAGTCAGCACCTGTCACCCCTGTCAATGAGGGGCACTACATTTACAAGAATTATCATCCTACGAGCTAGAAAAGTAGAGAGGTCTCCTTTAAGACGGTTTAAGAAGCATGGTACTTATTATTTCAACAAAGAATGGATCTGTTTTAACGAGGATTATTGTTCAGTTTGTGAAGAATTGTATCTAATGGAATAGCAAGTAGCCATTATAAAGTTGATCATTATAAGTGGAAAATGAAGAAAATAATGTGAGATATTTTTCTACAAACTATGGAAGACAAGTTTGAATACATGAATGAGTTGATGGGATGATATAAAAGTGACATGAGCAAAAATAATTGCCGAGGAAGGTAAGCAGCAAGGTCTAAAAGAAAAGAAACTGTACACCTATGTTATGATATATTACAAAATGAGTAAATAATGACATTTCCAATAAATAAGTTGCTGCTAACAAGCAGAAACTATCACTTTAGCTACAGGTTATTATTAGTGATTGCTGAGATAACAAATATACAGCAAGGAGGTATACAGAAAATAAAAAAAGTTTACCAATACACACAAACACTCAAACACATACAATCACACACATATACACACACACACACACACACACACACACACACACACACACACACACACACACACACACACACACACACACACACACCAGTTACAGTCACACACACAGACACACAAACACACACACATAGACACACACAGACACACACACACACATCTGTTACAGTCACACACACAGACACACAAACACACACACGCACACACATGCGTGCACACACACACACACGCACACACATCTGTTACAGTCACACACACAGACACACAAACACACACACGCGCACACACACACAAACACACACACGCGCACACACACACACACACACACGCACACACACACACACACACACACACACACACACACACACACTTTGAGAATATTAATTAAACGATATCCCATCATACAGGCAGTTGATAAACCAGTATGCAATCTGGAACCCAATGGAAGTTTTGATAACTGTCCTGTTAAACTTTTATGTAGAGCTCTGTCAGATAGCTTAAGAAAGTCTAGGTAGACAACATGGTCATGCCTTCTTCATTGTGATTTACTATATTTACTTGGACAGAGAATTCTGTTTGAATTGTCTGACATTAAATTCTCACTGTGAAGTTCTGTCACCTTAAAAATTTAATCTCACTGGTGGTTTGCTTTTCAAAAAGCAATTTTACCTCCCTGTTATATTTAATATTTTTTAATGGCTCTTACAGCCTTTTGTATAGACTGCTTTTAAGCAGTTTTCTGAGACATCCATTATGGCAAAGTCAGTTGTCTCAAAGCAAAACACTGCTACTTTGATTCCATTTAACAATTGCTATTATTATGGTGAATAATAGAGTTCAATTAGATACCTTTTCCCCAAAGTAAATATAATTTTTTGTGATTGGTAACCCTGTCCCATCCCCATTTAAGTATAATGAGTTCTAAGATTATCCCCAGTAGGTGACTAAAATACTCATAAAAACAAACATAAAGTCAAACAGCAAGCCATTCTACAAAGTAGCAAACTCATACTGTATGTATCATGAACTTAATATACGAGAGAAGACCAGTAAAAAAATACAAGCCAGAATGCTGCATACGTATTTGAAATAATGGAATATTGTTCAGTGGATCAATAGTACAGTGCAGCTAGAAATACCACAGTGTCGTCAGAAGTTTGCATAGTCATTTTAAAAGTCTACTCTGTAAGCCATTTGATTAGCCAGTATTCATTTAAGCAGACATAGCTGACATTATGGCTGCTTAAATGAATGTATTTAGTAGGTCTGTGAGTGAGTAACTGTAGCAAGGAATTTGCATAAAACTGTTTGCTACAGTTTTTATTTTCATTTATTTGCTTACTTATTTTCTTTTAAAACTGGAAGACCTTTGCTTTTTTGGTCCTCCACATCATGCTGCGATCGTTGCTCCTGATTTAGACCATCTCTTATGACATCTAAAGGCCAGTGCAATTATTTGTAATGCTCAGAGTTTGAAATGTGTAAGTGAAGGCATTCAATGCCTGCAGATATTTCCTGTTATGTAATTGCTGTTCATCTCAAATTTGACTCTATTTTTGTTTGTGCATTTTGAGACCTGGTTGAAAATAACGTAGCTCTATAGATTGACTAGAGAACGAGATTTGTGGTTTTGTGTTTACAGAAATATGCAACTGTATATAATTCCATTGTTGAATTACATAATGTCATTGCTGAATAAGCTCATCTTATTTCTTATATATCAAATGCTTTATTTTATTACTTTAGCCCGTTGGGACAAGTATCCCTAGTGTTAATTTAAGAAAAAGGAGGCCTGATGTCCAGGTAACTTTGAATTCAGTTTGGTGCTTTTAGGCTCCTAATACTGGACCTGCTAAAAGAAGCTTAGAGCCAGCTTACCTCGTGAGCTAACAATGGGCCTTTCAGTGAAAACTGTAACAGAGGTGCATGAAGCTTGCATATTACCAAGTTCTGTAACAACCGCTGAGTCTCATTAATGATGTTTTTAAGGTTATTCTGCTGTGCTACTAATATCTGCTCTAGTTTAGTTCCTGCCTTGACCTAATGCCCAGAACCAGGACAAAAGATCTTCAGTAAGACATTGTATAGGGTTTCATAGAATCGATTGAGGACTGATTTGTTAAAGCCAACTTCACTGAGGCTGAAAGTCTTAATGAGCAGCTAGTTGAAGGATTTTTAAGTTACCCTAAGGTTTGGTAAGTTTGGATCTTGTTGTATTAGTTATGGAGGTACAGGATGTACATGTGTGGGTGAATGTAACCAGTTCCTATATTACAAAAAAATAAATAATAAGCTTTAACCAGTTGCACCCTCGGCATTTCAGTTTCAGTGAATCTGCCTTTGACAGACTATTTTCTCATTCCATAAATTAGTATTACTTTTGTTGTCTAGGTAGCACAGTATTTTAATTTGTGACATACAGTGCTTCCTTGTGACACATAGTAGGACAAGGTCTGGATGTAAAATTTAGCTGGATTTTCAATTGAGGAGGGACCTGAACAACTGCTGGACAGATTTGCTATACAAAAATAATAGAGGCCTATTTGTTATGCATATAGCTGCCACCACAGAAATACTGGAAAGCAATGTAATCCCAGTGGCATGTAACAGGAATCTGCAACTACCCAATGTGTGAAAGTCTTCTCCCATTCTCATGTGAACCCAGAGATGCTTGTACAATATGGAAATATGGAAAATTTGATGTCATAATGCATAGGTTATTGTTGTTGTCCAGTCCTTCTTTTTACATCAGGTATCCCCCTCCCAATAATCCCATCCATCGTTCCTTCTGAGGGTCAGCGTTTACATTTTTACTTCTCTCAATGAAGGCATGGGCTGAGCATTCAAACTGCCATTGCCACAACTGTTGCTGTCATCCATAGGGTCTGGAATGTTTTGCATTGTCTGTAGTACCTCCCTACATGACCAGCATCACACTACTGTTGGCTGGACATGAGGAAACTAAATGTGCTCCACCCAATTTTGCTAAGGGGTCTGCACTTTAACATCCATCCTGCCCCCCCAAGTCTGATGTCTAATACTGTCCGAAAACGATAGCTGTCAGCATGCATCTTCCTCCCAAGATATGATCAACTCATCCTCTATGACAGTCTTGTCAGACACCTTTGCCGGTAATCAAAGTCACATCACCTGGGTTGTAGTTAGGGCTTTATCCCATTATGCTATTGGAAAGGCTATAATGTCTAGGTTATTTGAGAGCATCAATGATTTCTCCCCAGATGCTTTGGTTGCCTATCTGGTCCTTCTGTGTCTTTGATACTGCATTTGATGTCCTGCTGATGCAGTTGCATAGCTGCAGGAATTCGTAATAACAACCATTAGGAGTAGTACATATGGAGAACATTTTGCTTTTTTACAATAATAATGAACATACATTTTTTTTTTGTATTCATTACATCTTACTTGGTTTGTAAGTTCTGCTGTTTGCCATTTTTAACAGTGTAAATTATTAGTCATTATCAAATAGCATCAACTAGAAAGTGAAATGATTTATTTCAAGACGATATGAAATACTCAACACATGTCATTCTTTTAGTCTGCAACAATCATTTATCCCTATGACCAAGAGGTCAGATCCTGCTTTGTATATCTAGGTTAATGTTATGGAAACAGACATGCCTTCCTTTTCTGTCTCTGCATGATGCCTCACACTGTTCTGTCCTTGACTAAATAATTATTTGTCTCATCATTGCAAATGTTTTTGTGTTGTTTATCTCACATTCCCTACCCTGCCTCTGTGATGTCTGTAAACGATACTGAATACATGCCACCAAGCATCAGTATCTATGATCTGGATTACATTGCTATCTGTTTTTCTTCCATTGCCAGGCAATTAGGAATCAGCATGCTAGACTAAGTCCAATCCTCAGAGCTAGGAATTAGGCCTTTATTTTGAATATACAAATACATGCTCAGCAAGAAGCAATTAAAATCTAGGCTCTGGACATCATTTGGTTCTCAATCTAGCTGATAGATGCCTTGCTTTACTAGCTTTAGAATGAGGATTCCAAGTAGTCTTTATTTAACTAGTGAATAGTGCTGGCCTTTATACACCTAAAATTACAGGCATATCTTATTATAATGAATCTGTAAATATCTTATTATAATTAGTGTGTGCTTACCTCTTTGTTAATATATTCAAATGTTAATAAATCATTCCAGGATCCATGCCATGCTTTGAAGAATGAACTTAGTAATAACTTATACATTAGCAATGACATCCACAGTAACATTGAGTCTGTCTCCTGACTTAATTATGTAAAATTAGTGATGCCTTTTTAAATGATTGTTAGCTACACATATCCACAATTATCTGCACATTTCCTGGTGCCTAAAGGTACTGTACTACTGATAAAAGGACAGATCCATTCTTGTAAAATATTCTGCACTGTGGGTGCCTGTGGATTTAATAGCCCTGTCTTTGGATGCCATACAAATCAAATGGTAACCTGTTCATTGTAGCGTCTGGTCCTTAACAGTCCTTGGTTGTACTTGGCGTGCACATTCTCTCAGTTGTAAGTCTTGGGGTAAGAATCTGGTCATTACTCTATCTAACCATATGGTTATGGTCATCTATACTTCTGTAGGTGAAGTTGTGGTTGTCTGGGGGTTGTAATTGAAGCTATCCATACTCCTGCAGGTATGACTGGAGTCACTGAGCCATACTAAAGAGTGGCTTTACCATCCATCTATTTTTTTTTGGTATTTCTGTGTTTAATAGCCCATCTTCTTCTGCCTTTGACTATGGTTCCAGTAATTAGTCCGTCTTGGGGCCTGACTGTGATCATCCATCCATCCTTTTTTGAGTCATGTTACACTGGATGATACATGTTTTGACAGAAGAGCACCTAAGATTTGGATTGTATTTTGTCTAAGATTATCGCCTCTTACATTGGTGATATAAATAGCATCATTGTAACAAATTAGGAGTGTTTCCATTTTCCATCTCTGTAATCACATGCCAGTGCATATTATCTTTTACAAAGTCACATGGTCAGGTTGTCATTATTCACCCACAAATTATTTGCTTAGTATCCAAATTCAAAATTCAGTTTTACATTGCAATTAACAAATTTCAAGTACATGTAATAAATAAAAAGATCATAAAACAATAAAATGCACTGTATATTCACTGATCTTCATTAATTATCACAGATCTTCACAGGAAGTCGCAGAAAAAAGATACATTTTAAAGAAGAGGTAAAAAGTAAGTAGAAAGTGATATCCCTGAATACACTGAGGCAATTAAGTTCCTTGGTTGTGGCCCCTGAAAGGCAAAAGGAAAGACAACAAAATTCTCAAGATACACCTGTTGAATCATAGGCATCCCCTGAGTGGTAGAGCACAAGACATGGGTTGGTTTTATGGCACCGCCATCCCCTCAGATAAATGGGACTCAAGTTGTGGATAGACAGATACACCAAAACTAGAATCTTCTTGATGATTGAGAAATGAACTGGCAGCCAATGATGGCCGTGCAGAGATAATATGATAACAATGTTTACCAATAAGAACCATCTGTAGATGAGCAAGTTCAGTGTTAGAAAGTTCTAGATAAAGGACAATAATCCAGTCTAGAATTGACTAAGGTATGTACAACCATTGAGTGGACAGCCTCAAGCAGAAAGTGCTTTATCTTGGATATCTACTGTATGTGGAAACAAGATGACTTAATAACTGCTAACACTTGGCCACACAGTGCTCATGGTCCAAAATTCCACTAAGTCTGCACACTCTTTCAGCAAATTCAAGCTTATCTTTTCCATGATCTATGAAACTAGAGGGCATAACACAGGAATTCCTCAGGATAGCATGAACTTCCATTGCCTCTGTTTTGGAGGTGTTCAATTTCAGCCATTTGTGTAACAGCCAAGAATGAATGCCTTCATTATCATCAACCAGAGAATACATATTTGCTGGTTCAGCTTGAGGAAAGGGAAAGTAAATCTGGATGTCATCTACATGTATATAGTGTGCAGTACCCCCCTCCTTACTAAGATCTCAAAAAGGAGTATAGACTATGAACAGCAGTGGACCTAGGCTAGAGCCCTGTGGCACTTCATATTCTAAGGGATAAGATGAAGGACAAAGAAGTTAATGTACCACAGGATTTCCGCTCCTCATTTCTTGATACACTGGAAAATATTATGGTATAACCCACCACCCTGATAATGGCTGATTTCAACTACCTCACCATTAACTGGGAAAACTACTCATGTACCAACTCTTTTGCTCAATGTTTTCTGAATTCATAAATTCCAGCACCTTGGATCAACTTATCCACACCCCCACCAGGGGCAGCAGTATCCTAAACCTGGTCATTACCTACATGGGCGACTAGTGTTTCACACCAGAGGTCAATTCCTTGCTGGTCAGATCCTACCACAAGCTAATTACCCTAGACATCCACATCCCACCCCCACCCCCCATTAAGGAAACCACCTTAAAAAATGTCTCCAAAACCAACTTCACGCTTCTTAAGACAGAAGTGCCAAACTTCACGACACCCATGCAGATGGACAATAGAGGTACAACTGCTGAATCCTACACAGATGCACTTTATAAACACTTACATGAGGGCATGGATTGTGCTATTCCTAACAGAACCAAGATGTTATCCTCCAAAAAAAGAAAGCCAATCTGGTGGTCCCCTGCCATAAAAAAACTCTACAACAGAAGAAAGAAACTGTTGCAAAAAAGAGTAAAATCCCAAGATTGGAGGAACTCCCTGGTCAGCCTCAGTAAGAAGCTGAAATAACTCACAAAATCCTCCAAAGCTAGTTATGAAAACAAAATCGTCACTAATTCTAAAGACAACCACAAAGCATTCTATAGCTATGTCAAGAATCTCAATGGCAACACTCAGATCTGCTCTGCGTTACAGCACGATGGCACTAAATATACATAACTAGCTGATATTGCCATCATCCTGGCAGATAGGTTCAGTGCTAATGTTACCCCCCCCCCCCCTCACCCCCTGAAGAACCCATCTCTATACGGGAAGAATGCAAAGTCCCTGTAATCATGAGTGCACAGGTAAACACCACTCTCTCCAAAGCCAAGAACACAGCATCCATGAGACCTGACAACATCCTAGGCTGCGTTCTACATGAACTACAGAATGAATTGACACCCCACCTAAGCACCATGTTCAATCATAGCCTCACCTCAGGCTTTGTTCTCACTGAATGGTGCACAGCGACGGTTATCACACTCCACGAAGGGGGAGTCACCACGGACCCCTGGAACTACTGCCCCATTTGCCTGATGAGCCTGGTCTGCAATGCCATGGAACGTATCATCACGGAACTTATAAACAAAGACATTGGTAATCTCCAAAATCTGGACCCCACCCAGTTCAAGTTTGTAAAAGGCAGATCATGTCTCCTAAACCTGATAGACTTCTGTGAAGCAGTCACCAAAGCCGTAGACGAGGGTAAGGTGGTTCACACAGCCTACCTAGATTTCACCAAGGCTTTTGACACAATCTCCCACTCTGGAATTATAGATAAACTCACTAAACTAGGTATAAATCCGTAATGTCACAAGATCAGCTGCCAAATGGCTCACTGACAGAACCCTCAGTCCGACTTCAGACCAGTGACAAGTTGAGTACCACAGGGTTCAGTCCTGGGTCCTCTCCTGTTTGGTATCTATTTTTCTGAAGTACAGGCTAACACAGAAGGTCTTTGGCTAACAAAGTTCACAGATGACTGCAAACTAGGAGCCATAATCAAAACTCCTAATGATGTGGACATCCTACAAAAGGGCCTCACTGAGACAGATACCTGGTGTTAAAGCCATGGCTTCAAGCACAATGCCAAAAAGGACACAGTCATCCCCTTTGGTAAAAACTCTTTACCCATGAGCTACCACATAGGTGGTAGTCTACTTAACACTGAAAGTGTGATAAGAAACCTTGGGACACAGGTAGACAATAGTTTCTCCTTTGATAATCACATCACCACAGTAATTAGGAAATCCTTCTATGTGGCACACCTTATCACAAAAGGTTTCTCATCCAGGAAAAAAGAGGTCATTGTTTCCCTCTACTCATCACTCATTAGACCCATTATAGAGTACAATGCTGTTTTTGGTATGTACCTCACAAGACATCTACAACAACTGGAAAGGCCACAGAAATACCTCACAAAGAGGATTACTAGCCTCAAACAAATGCCCTACGCAGACTGTCACAAAAATCTCCAGCTTTACTTCGTCACATATCACCTACTCAGAGGCAATCTCTGCCTAACATACAAAGCTATGTCAAACCCAGAGCTGTTGGACATGCTCCACTTAAAGAAATCCCAATCCCTCCGAGCCACATGCTCTAGGGACCTAAACCTTGTCACCACAATAAACAGAACATGCTGGAGGGACAGAGTCCTGTCTCAGAGACTTCCCATACTCTGGAACAGACTACCTATCTATATCAAACAAAGCTCCTCATTAGCACTCTTCAAGAAAAATCTTGATGATTGGATGGGAAATAGGAAATTCACCCCGGGGATCACTTCTGTGGCTCTGCTCGACAGTGGCACAGGAAAATAATTTTCTTGGGTGGCGAAAGCCAGGGTACCTTTTTGGCTAGGCTTATATAGGCCCTAGGGCCAATTGCCTAGTACCTACCTATGGACCAATGAACCTATGAACTTTCTGATAACAGCCAGAAAGATGAGATGGAAACCGTTCCAAGACATTGCTGAAGAGACGAGAATAAACAATGATCAACAGTATCAAATGCTGCTGATAGCACCAAAAAGATGAATAATCAGTAATACATCTTGTCTGTGGTCATTAGTAGATCATAAACTACTCTAATGGGAGCAGACTCATTACTGTGGTGAGTAAAAGTCCCAAAGTGAAAAGGATCCATGAGTCAAATTAGTATAAGATGAATCTGAATCTGCTGAAAGGTAGCCATCTTGATAATCTTTTCAAAAAAAGGTAAGAGCAAAAGTAGTAGTTATCAAAAAGACTAGGCTCCAGAGCTGAATTCTTGGCAGTAGGGATAACAAAACGTCTTTCCCTGGAAAAATCTCAGATCTCAAATTCATAACTAAAATTTCGGTAGATTTACCATCATAAACAAGATGGACAAGAATCAAAACTGCAGGTTGTCAGACGTAGACTAGAGAGAGTAGTCATAAACTCATCATGAGCAAAAACACTATCCATTGTAGAGGAACTGAGCACTTTAAGTAAGTAACTTATTTAAGTAAGAACCCGTGCTGTCCAGTAGCAGAAAAGTGGATATGATAACTTTTTTTCAGAGAAGAAACAAACAATAGACTCACTTTTTAATTCCTCCAAATCTTTTCAGTTTCTAATAACATGACAGGAATGGACCCCATTCCTAAGTCAAATAACGATTAAACGTCATGAAATTAGTATTGTTTCAATCTTTGATGTCAACCAGAAGTGCTCTTCTCAGTTCCAGCAATGTGCCCAATAATGACTCCTTCTGCAAATCATATGGAGTTACATGTACTGGTAACATATCTAAATATGATTGTAGATAATTTTTTATAAGACCCGTTGCTCCTAATACTATTGGAACTGTCTGGGTATCTTTATTCCACATTGCTCACATTTCTGCCTGCACATCCTGATATTTTATGACTTTGTGTCTCTCTATATGCAAGACATACACTGTAGTCACTAGATGTGTCAATTTCAATGATCAATGCTACTTTTTCTTCTTTTCATGGACCACTGTATCCAGTTTTCTAGCATCTGTCTTTTGAACTGTTGGTACTGGGTGATCCCATGTGATGCAGACTTCATCATTTTCTAAAAAAAAAAGTCCAAACTGGGCGTAAACAAACACGGCTCCCTTGATATTAAATAAAAGACAAAACTTTTATTCAGGTACAAACTAGTGAGCGCTTTTGTGCCTCCTGGCACTTCTTCAGACAATACAAACACTGCAGAAATCTCAATAAAAGGGGTTGCCTCACCCACATTATTTCACAGCAACCAACCATATATCTGCAGCAATTAAAATTCACCTGCTGGCAATAATCAACAAATGTAATGTGAAGTCAAAGACTTCGCAAAGCAACTAGCTTAGGAAATCCTTACATGCAAAATAGAAAGTCTGAAATTACACAAATAAAATAAAATAAAATAAAAACATTAATTCTCACTTTTACTACTATCAACAACTATATAACCATACAGAGAAGTGACAGCAGAAAACATCAGTCATAATTTTTTTTACTTTCTCACATATAAAACTACTGACATCAACCTTCTCACAGTTGTAATAATAGAGTATATCAAAAGATGGCAGTCATATACTCCATACAGAGATGTATTCCAAAATTCCTAAGGCAAACAGCTAACACTCACATATCAGGCTAAAATTCAAAAAACAGGAATCATTACATTTCCTATCCTTTAAAACAACTAGGGGTACATCTATCAGTAAATAATAAATTTTTTGGTCACCTTAGATGTGGCCTCACTATTCACATCTATACCCAATGGAGAAGGAGTTGAATATGTGAAGTCATTTCTTAATGAAGCAGGAATAGAGAGTGGAAGGGCTTTGATGATATGTTTTTTTATTGGAGTTAGTCCTGAACAATAATGTTTTTCTTTTTGAACAAAGATACTACCTACAAAAAAGGGAGTGGCAATGGGTACACCCTGCGCCAACTCTTATGCTAACATCGTGTTGGCGCAGTGGGAAAAGAGTTACATCTTGGACATAGAAAGCAAGAGGCGATCCATTCTATTTTACAAAAGATTTGTAGATTATGTCTTTTTTGTATGGACAGGAACTGAACAGAGTTTGATCAAATTTATAGAGTATGCCAACCATTCCACTGACTTCCTTAAGTTTGTGGGCAAATGGAGTAGAGATAAGATTGATTTCCTTGATGCAACAGTGTTTAAGGTAGGTAATTGGCTACATTCTGACACTTTTAGGAAAGAATACAGAAGAAATAATCTTCTACACCATACTAGTATGCACCCCCCTCATATATATAACAACAGTATACGAGGACAGGGGTTGCGAGTATCTAGATTCACTAGTATGGACACTAATTGTGAGAAAGCACATAGCACTCTAAAAGGAGATTTATGTCAAAGGGGTTATAAGAAGAGTGAATATGGGAAATTGAATGATGTTATGTTTATAGATAGGAAACAGAAAGGTAAACCCTATATTGAAAGAAGAAAGGAAAATGATCATATTTCTAAAAGGGCAGGTAATACCTGTAGAATTGTTATACCCTATTCCACAGACAATAGAGCAGTCGGTGAGATTATTAAAAGGAACTCGGAGATTCTGTTAGTTGATGAGAAGATAAAGAAGATAGTGGGTATTAAACCGAGTTATTCTTATAAAAATAACAAATCTCTTAAGAGATTACTCTGCTATGAGAATAACATGAAGAAAGGAATAGAATCAGTAAGGAAGGATACTTTTGGATGTAGAAGCTGTAATTCCTGTTCATATATGTTGAATGATAATAAGTTTATACATCCAATTACGGGGAGGGTGTTTGTGTTTAATCGCTATGCAGACTGTAGATCTAGGGATCTAGTCTACTTGTCCAGATGTATAGAGTGCCCACGTTTTTATATTGGCAAAACCAACATGACACTCAGAGAAAGGGTTAGAGAGCATATTTATGCGATCAATAAAGAAGATGAGCGGAATGCCCTAGCTAGGTATACACTTGAATATGGCACCAGACATAAGTTTAGGTTTATAGCTATTGAAATGACCACTAGGGGGGCTAGATTAGGAAATTATAAGAACTACACGTAGAAATGTGAGGTTAGATGGATAATTAGACTGCAGGCAGATAGAGGATATGGCCTGAATGAATTAGTGTCCCTGAAACCTTACTTAACTGAGAGGCCATTGAAACATTAGAAATGCTATTACTAGGGTATATCCAACTATTCCTCTTATAGTAATTTAGCTTTTTTATGATATACTGCCAATATTATTTACTGATAGATGTACCCCCTAGTTGTTTTAAAGGATAGGACATTTAATGCTTGCTGTTTTTTGAATGTTAGCCTGATATGTGAGTGTTAGCTGTTTGCCTTAAGAATTTTGGAATACATCTCTGTATGGAGTATATGACTGCCATCTTTTGGTATACTCTATTATTACAACTGTGAGAAGGTTGATGTCAGTAGTTTTATACGTGAGAAAGTAAAAATTTTAATGACTGATATTTGCTGCCGTCACTTCTCTGTATGGTTATATAGTTGTTGATAGTAGTGAAAGTGAGAATTAATGTTTTTATCTTATTTTATTTTATTTTTTATGTGTAATTTCAGACTTTCTATTTTGCATGTAAAGATTTCCTAAGCTAGTTGCTTTGCGAAGTCTTTGACTTCACATTACATTTGTTGATTATTGCCAGCAGGTGAATTTTAATTGCTGCAGATATATGGTTGGTTGCTGTGAAATAATGTGGGTGATACAACCCCTTTTTATTGAGATTTTTGCAGTGTTTGTATTGTCTGAAGAAGTGCCAGGAGGCACGAAAGCGCTCACTAATTTGTACCCGAATAAAAGTTGTGTCTTTTATTTACTATCAAGAGAGCCGTGTTTGTTTACTCCCAGTTTGGACTTTTGTTACTACATTTTGCTTTTTTTGGGAGAGCTTCATCCCCAGCTGCTTTTGGATTTGTGTTTTGTTCATTATTTTCTATGCTACTTTGTGGTTCATGTTTCCAGTGTTTTGCAGCCACTTTAATACTTTAATGTTTGCACAATTCCCATTGCAACAGTCTTGCCACATTATTATGTCTTTCAGTATACAGTCCTTCTGCCATTAGTATATCACGACCAGCAATGAGGTGTGCAATTGTTTCCAATTCTGTTTTACAAAACCTACATTTATGTTTCTCTCACATGTTCAATGGACTTTGTAAGCAAACGTGTACGTAGCATACAATCTTGGACTGCCAATATTAATCTTTCATCTCTTGTTTGAATTTGCCTCTCCTTAATCATTCCTGCATTTGATCCTGATCAACATGAGGTTGTTCAAGAAGTTTTCTGTACTTGCAACTATATGCAGTTTCCACATTTCTTGCCTTCACCTTATATTTTTTCTTTTGTTTTTTGGAATATTCAGTTGTTGCCTGATTTTTATTTACTTCTGATTTGATTTTCATTCCTGCTTGATGCGGATATGCTTCTGCTGGACTAAGCAGAGAAATCATCTTAAATTTATTCTCTTCATGTTTCAAAACATTCACTGTGTTTGGGTCTTGTGAGGTCAGCAGATATGTGTGCAGTCCCATGACTGCAGATCTATACGTGTAATCAATTTCAAGGAGGCCCATCCCTCCTTCGAAACAGGGAATATTTAACCTTGGTATGCACTGGTTTTTAGAGATAATTTGGTGAGCATGAAGCATCCTTCATGTTTTAATATCTAATCTATCCAATACATTTGGGGCCAGGCAATCACTCCAAAACTGTAAGTTAGGACAGGAAGAGCAAATTGGTTTATAGTTAGAATTTTGTTCCTAGATGTCAATGCTGTTTTCAGGATTAATTTAAGTCTTCTAAAGTATTCCTTCCTAAGTTTATTTGCATTTGTTCATGTTTTATTGTTGATCCTTCATCAGTTCGCAAGTATTTATACATTCCCTCTTGCTCAAGTTGTTTTATATCACATTCCTGTCCCAAACTGATGTTTTCTTGGTGCTGCAGCGTTCCTGCTTTAAAGGTTGCTTTTGCACATTTATCAAGAGCAAATGACATTCTTGTATCATCTGAAAAAGTTTTGACAACTTGCAGTTGTGCTTTCAGTCAGTTCCTCATCTGATGAGTTGTACAGTTTTAAATCATCAAGAGAAGAAGAGAAGTCTTTACACTTTTTTGTTTTCTAGGAGTCAAATTATAGCCATGGCCTAAGCTGTAGACAACTTACTGGGTTAAGGGCAAAATAGAATAGCAGCGGTGACAAAGAGTCACCCTGGAATATCCCCCTTTGAAGTTTTATCCCTGGGATAATAATTTGTCCTTTATCATGGTTTAATTGCAAAGTGGTCTGCCACTGTTTCATGGTCACTGTAATGTAGTTGATCAGTGTAGGGTGTATCTTATACATTTTTAAGCACTCTTTTATCCATGAATGTGGGATGCTATCAACTGCTTTTTTGTAGTCAATCCATGCCATAGTTAGATTTTCCCCTTTTTACAGTTCTCCACTATGACTTTATTTAACAACAAATGAGCCTTTGTTTCATATGGCTTTCTTTTATTGCCCTTGTATTCTATCACCATAGTTGAATTTTCTTCTAAATGATTATAAACTCTGTCAGCATCAATTCCCATGTATAGTTTATATATCGTCGGAAGGCAAGTTAATGGACTATAATTTTTAGGGTAGCTTGCAGGTTCACTTTTAAGTAGGAGCATTGTTTTTCCTGTTGTTAGCCAGGTTGGTGTCTGTTTGGGGTGCGCATATAAGTAGTTTTTACTCAAGGCTAAATCTTCGTGCAAAGATGTTAGTACTTTTAACTTGAAGTTAGGTACTGCATCTGCATCTGAGGTTTTCCAATTAGAGGCTTTTCTTAACTTTGTTTCAGTCTCTCCTGCTGTTACTTTATTCCATTTCATATGCTGTACCTTTAAACTTCTTAGTCTTTCTTTTACTTCTTCTATCCATTTAGCATCTTTGTTATGTTCCACAGGATTTTCATAAATATTTCTCCAAAATGTATATATTTCTTCATTTTTTTTGGTGGTCTTTCAATTTCTTTTACCTTGTTTCTCAATTCTCTATAAAACTTTTTTGGGGTCATCAATAAATTGCTTATTTTGTACTTTTCCTTTATAATTATCTGTGTATCTTCTACGTTTTTCCACCTGACTCACATTGTAAAGCAGATAATGAATTTTGAGTAGAAAAACAGGCTGGACTAGACAGCCATGCCACTACATTGAAGAGCATGGTTAGCCAATTAGACACCACAGAGATCTCAAGATAAAATAACTGCTTTCTTACAAGTTAATCTTGACATGATAAATGACATAGTGCTCCTCCAAGGCAAACCTGTCAGTCTTGACATTCCACAGATCTGCCAAATGCCACTAATGCTCCACCATGCAATAATTTCTACATAGGAGGCTGAGTTCCCTTTTGACCATTGGTTCATGACTCCTTATAGGGACAGGCCAACATGACCTGAAGCAAGGGAATCTAAAGCCTTTCCAAGAGATCTGTTATAGTTCCCAATTAAGGCATCTAGAAATTAATCGCCATTCCATAGAAGGAAATGAAGGACCATTGATGGAAAAAAGCTCAGGATTGATATGGTTAACAGGATGGACCAAATTCAGTTCAAGATTAGGGGGTCTTCTAGACCAAAGTGAACCAGGAAGTAGTCAAGCCATAGATCAGTTCCACTATCAATTCCATGGCCTTAAGCCCCAAAAGAAAGACTGAGTCAGAAATAAGTTATAATATATGTGTTACAGAGATAATATACTGAGAATAAACAAATATTTTATTTTCAAATGAATTCTTGGCAAGAGTGACTGGTTCATCCTTGATCCCAAGGCTAAGAACACCAAGCAGTAATGAGCATTTATGACTGACCACTGTCAGCTGAATTGAGAAGGAAATAGAATGCTCATGCAGAATCATGTGTCTGGTTGGCAAGGAAAACCTCACGGTGTGCTTGCACAACTAGCATATCTTCAAAAGAATTGGTTTCTCTAGAAGCAACCAATATCCATCTCAGTTCAGGAGCACTAGTAACAGATACCTCACCCTCAGTCCTGCACACTCCTGTGGCATTGCAGGACTCTTTTCAGCCACCTCCAAGGCCAATTAACAAATAGCATATATATGTACGAAGAGTTTGCACAGTATACAAAACAATATATGAAATGTTACAATATATAGAATGTAGAGTAACAAAAGCAATATACACTCTAAATATAGTTATGAACAATGAAAACCGAGCATAACTAACTGGCATCCATAAAGCAAGTGCATTTGATAATGAATGCAAAATATCAGTTTCTTGCAGCAGATATGAGATAATCTCTGCTTTGTTGAGGAACTGACTTTTTTTTTGACTATACTACCCAAGAGGATAGATCCCAGAAATCTGCCATTGATGTAAAATAGGAGTCCCGAGTATGATTCCAAGATAAGAGTGTAAACAGCTGACCTCAGGAAAGGCAGTAATAATGCTGAAAATGATTACTCAATGACTTGAGAATACAGGCTGATTCTCACAGGGTTGAAAGGTATGCTGTTATTACCATCTGGGTTTAGTCTCAAGCAAAATGTAAAAACAAAAGGAAGCTTAGTGAAATACCTTTTGTTTGATGTCAAAGGAGTAATAGAAAAGAAATAGAATGTTATTAAAGGTAATGAAAATGTGTGGAGATTGCATGATTCTAAACCAGTTTCCATTAATTGGAGAGCAACAAACTTAAAGAGCTTGTTTGACAGAGAGAAAAAAATCATACATAGGCTTTCATAAACAAGTAAAGGGATACATTTCATTGTTTTGGAGGTTTCTATCATAAATATTGGGCCTTCGGCCTTTATATATTTCTTACAGTTTGATTGTAGAAGGTAGGCTTATTTGTGATTCCAAGCAAGTGGTCTGTCATGCACAATCTAGTTGATGTGATACATCAGAAAAAAAAAAAACAATTTGTACCTTGAAATAGATGGACATACATTTGAAGGATATAAAAAAAAAAAACAAACAAGAAGGACAATAATGCATTATTTAAACACAAACAGGAGTATGTAAAGTTTAAGGAGCTTGTTCTTTTCTTTTGTGCAACAAATTAAAATGATTTACATGGGTGTAAATGTCAACAGTTTTTGAGAAGAGAGAAATGTTTTGGCCTTAATTTCTTTTGAAACACATGGCTTGAATGGTGTTTGCAACATTACCTATTTTTTAAAAGATAAGTCATTCATTCATTTATTAATGATGAATAATTCCAACAAAATAAAACAGCAATGGTCACCAGCAACATATAAAAACAAAAGTAATAGTAAAAGAGAAATGTTTTGTAAATGGCAGAAATAATATTTATTCGCTTTCGTAGGATGAATCCTACTTCTTCAGGCCATAACACCTCAGTAAATACAATGATATTTAAACAATAATAGACCAATCACATTCAACTTTACAAACACATGATGTAATTAAACTTACACAATCTAATTAATACTTAGGTCTCCTGTATTTTAACCTTGGTTTTAAAGAGGCCTTACCATTAAGCCTTTCTTTTATATCAGCTTGTAAATTTAAAATCCAAAACAATTCTCTATCCTCTGTGATATTTTTTATGTCACCCAAACAACTATTTTCTTTTATCAGTTCTATTACTTTAAACTTGAATTTATGCTCTATAGAAGTATCTGATACATGCTTAGCTAGACAGGTAGTTAGACTTACTTGTCTGATATCTCTTATATGTTCTCTCATTCTTGCTAGCAGCATTTTATTACTCTTGCCTATATAAATTTCATTACAAATGTCACATTGGGCTAAGTAAACTAAATGTCTCAGATATATAATAGAGCTGACTTTAGTGTAGAAGCACCCAGGTTGTGTTTGACTTATTCTGCAACATTAAAGATATATGTGGCATTATTAAAAGAAATTGGCACATTTTACTAAGAGATAAAGATGTCAACAGTGTTACAGGACAAGCTCCATCTTTTTGTTTTAAAAATAAATGTTCCTTAAAAAGGATTTTATGTTATGATGGTGGGTATAATAATAAAAATGAGTTATCCTTTTTACACCATACTACACCTTGTGTTAGTTGTAATTTTTGCCATCTGATAGATTGTGAAAATACTTTTATACATCCCACTGCACACAGGGTTTACAGATTTAATGTGAAAGCTTTTGTAGATTGAAACATTTAGTTTACTTAGCCCAATGTGACATTTGTAATGAAATTTATGTAGGCAAGACTAATAGAATGCTGCTAGAAAGAATGAGAGAACATATAAGAGATATCAGACAAGTAAGTCTAACTACCTCTCTAGCCAAGCATGTATCAGATACTTCTATAGAGCATAAATTCAAGTTTAAAGTAATAGAACTGATAAAAGAAAATGGTTGTTTGGGTGACATAAAAAATATCACAGAGGATAGAGAATTGGTTTGGATTTTAAATTTACAAGCTGATAAAAAAGAGAGCTTAATTTATTTATTTTTTTTAATTTATTTAACATTTGTTATCCGGGAAGGTCCAACTTGGAATGAAGCAAATTGCGGCCTGGGGAGAAATGCTCCAGATGCGTGTCTTTGTAATGTGGGAGGAAACTGGAGCACCCGAAGGAAACCCACACGAATACAGGGAGGACATGCAGACTCCACATAGAAGGCTCCCCAGCCAAGAATCGAACAAGAGATCCTCTTGCTGATGCTCCCTTAATGATGAATAATTGTTTAACCTGTCATGTTTTAAATGAGGTCATAATGTATTTTTATATCTTATTGCATTTTTTTAGGTTTGAGTCTCTGAAGTTTTGTTACTAAATGAAAGTATTCAAATATTTGTTAGAATAAAAGGTCATTCGCTGTCCTTCTTCAAGTGTTCATTGTATGCTTGTACAGATGATTTTCATCATAGGTTGACAGGTTCATAGGCTATTACTAGGATAATGACCACTAGGGTCCTTATAAGCCTAGCAGTTCAACCCAAATATGACCCAGAAATTTGATTATTATAGGTGGTAATTTACTGACGGCCATTGTCCATCGGATGCATAGGAGTCAGACCAGGGGTGAATTTCCAGTTACCCATCCATTGGTCCAAGTTGTTCTTAATATGGATGGGGAGCCTGTTCCAGAGAATGGGAATTCTCTTAAAAAATATCTGTCTCTTCAGCAAGTACTATGCCATTTCAGCCTGCCACATAAATATCACCACGGTAGTACTATAATCTGGAAATTATGGAGGGCATCAGTACAGGATTTTCTTTCCTTTTCACTATCTTCTGTGCTTGTGTCTTTGCCTGTTTAATTTGCATATCTTCATGGGATATTTCCTGTGACAGTCACAACTTGTGGTAAAATGAGTTGTTTTTATAAAAAAACAAGAAACATTTGGATACAAATCTCCTTCCACACTTACTTAATGTGTTATCTAGGGATGTTTATTTTCCTGCCTTAAGAACTAAGAAATGTATCCAAATAGTATGCACAACAATTGACTACAAGGATTGAAGGATTTACCTCATCCTTTGAATGTATATGTGAAGATGGAACAAACTGTATTACTCCAGTACAATAAAACAAAAATGTCAGCTTCAGTGTAAATATCATTACTCTCCAAAATAAAATCTTTAAAAAATGCCTTCACTCATGATGTAGCATGGATGAACACAGACTAAATAATAAAATGAAATACATAGCTATCTATTTGCAGACATTTAGCCCCCCCCCCCAAAAAAAAAAAAAAAACACACACAACCTACTTACTTTTTTAATATAATCTCCATGGCTATACAAGAGTGAAAAAAGAGAAATATGCCAGAAATTGCCCAGATGATGGAAGAGATGTAGCCTAAATGCAGACAAAAAAGGAAGCCAATCTGGTGGTCCCCTGCTATAAACAAACTCTACAACAGAAGAAAGAAACTGTTGCAAAACAGAGTAAAATCCCATGATTGGAGTAACTCCGTGGTCAGCCTCAGCATGAAGCTAAGATCCCTCATAAAATCCTCCAAAGCTAGTTACAAAAACAAAATCGCCACTGATTCTAAAGACAACCACAAAACATTCTATAGCTATGTCAAGAATCTTAATGGCAACACTCAGATCTGCTCTGAGTTACAACACAATGGCACTAAATATACAGAACCAACTGATATTGCCAACATCCTGGCAGATAGGTTCAGTGCTAACTTTACCCCTCTCTCATCCCCTAAAGGGCCCATCCCTATACCGGAAGAATGCGAAGTACCTGTAATTATGGCTGCACAGGTAAAAAATACACTCTCCAAAGCCAAGAACACAGCATCCATGGGACCTGACAACATCCCAGGCTGCGTTCTACATGAACTACAGAACAAACTGGCACTCCACCTAAGTACCATGTTCAATCATAGCCTCACCTCAGACTTTTTGCCCACTGAATGGTGCACAGCAACGGTTATCCCACTCCACAAAGGGGGAGCCGCCACGGACCCCAGGAACTACTGCCCCATTAGCCTGATGAGCCTGGTCTGCAAGGCTATGGAGCGTATCATCATGGAACTTATAAACAATATCATTGGTAATCTCTGGACCCCACCCAGTTTGGGTTTCTAAAAGGCAGATCATGTCTCCTAAATCTGATAGACTTCTTTGAAGCAATCACCAAAGCCGTAGATGAGGGTAAGGTGGTTCACACAGCCTATCTAGATCTCGCCAAGGCTTTTGACACCATCCCTCACTCTGAAATTATAGACAAACTCAATAAACTAGGTATAAATCCCTATGTCACAAGATGGGCTGCCAACTGGCTCACTGACAGAGCCCACACTGTGAAAGTAGCAGACTCTAAATCCAACTTCAGACCAGTGACAAGTGGAGTACCACAGGTTTCATCCCTAGATTCTCTCCTGTTTGGTATCTACTTCTCTGAAGTATAGGCTAAAACAGAAGGTCTTTGGCTAACAAAAGTTCGCAGATGACTGCAAACTAGTAGCCATAATCAAAACTCCTAACGATGTGGGCATCCTACAAAAGGTCCTCACTGAGAAAGATGCCCGGTGTCAAAGTCATGGCCTCAAGCTCAATGCCAAAAAGTGCATTTTTATCCCTTTTGGTAAAAACACTGTACCCATGAACTACCACATAGGCGGTAGTCTACTTAACATTGAAAGTGTGATAAGAGACCTTCGGACACAGGTGGACAGTATTCTCTCCTTTGATAATCACATCACCACAGTAGTCAGGAAATCCTTCTACATGGCACACCTCATCACAAAAGGTTTCTCATCCAGGAAAAAAGAGGTCATTGTTCCCCTCTACTCATCATTCATTAGGCCCATTATAGAGTACAATGCCCCTTTTGGTATGTACCTCACAAGACATCTACAACAACTGGAAAGGCCACAGAAATACCTCAGAAAGAGGATTACTGGCCTCAAACAGATGCCTTACGCAGACTGTCTCAAAAAACTCCAGCTTTACTCTGTTGCATATCGCCTGCTCAGAGGTGATCTCTGCCTAACATACAAAGCTATGTCAAACCCAGAGCTGTGGACATGCTCCACGTAAAGAAATCCCAATCCCTCCAAGCTACACGCTCTAGGGTCTTAAACCTTGTCAGCACAATAAACAGAACATGCTGGAGGGATATATTCCTGTCCCAGAGACTTCCCATACTCTGAAACAAACTGCCTATCTATATCAAACAAAGCTCCTCATTAGCACTCTTCAAGAAAAATCTTGATGATTGGATGGGAGAGAGAAATTCACCCTGGGGATCACTTCTGTGGCTCTGCTAGACAGGGGCACAGGAAAATATATTTCATGGGTGGCAAAAGCCAGGGTACCATTTGGCTAGGCTTATATAGGCCCTAGGGCCAATAGCCTAGTAGATACCTATGAACCTATGAACTTGACTAACTTCATCGTTAATGTAACATTCATTCAATACAGTTCATTGGCAATATACAGTTCAACAAACAGGAGTACCGCTGCTGTTATCATGTGTTCTTTGTGGTTGAGAAAATGATGAATTTGTGTTCTATAGTATGGTATAAAATAATTTACAGCTTGATATTTGCCTTAGAATTAACAAATCAGTATTCCAAACTACAATCTTATACATTTCTTAACATTCAGAATTGAAAATGTGTTGATGGGTGGCTATCAGTCCAGTTTAAATTTACAAAAACAATCAAACTTTGTGATCTCCTATTGGAACTGTGCATCTACAGAGTAGGTGTATGAGATCTTTAAACCCGCAGTAGCATCACTAAAGTAATATCTTGAAATTTCTCATCAGAAAGTTTAGTAGCTTCACAATATAAGGAATTGTCACTAACATCTCCAAGGATAAAACATTATACTCTTTTTAATTTACTTGTGATTTGAACTTATGGGATCATTACCTTTAAATATTAATGAGAGAAATGCTACTATATCAATGTCATAATGTAAAAGCTACTGCCAGCAGTCTCTGTGCTTCCGTATGTTTCTTAGGTTCGCTGCTGAGTTGCCAGAAAATATGAAAATATGACTAGAACCCCCCCCAAAGTAGAACAAGTCAGTGACTTGTCACCTCAATCTTTACTTCTTAGGAGAAAAGAATTGGTTATAACAGGCAGTTACCTATCAGTCCCTTCAGACTCTGAGTCCTAAATCAGAGAGTAAGGGGAAGAGAAATTTTCTTTAAGTTATAATATTGCTTTATTTCAAGGATTTATTAATTTGCCAAAGCACTAACTGATAAACAGCAATAAATCCAGAACAACCCAACATTTCTAACCCCTTACCCCTAATAAATATCTTTAGATCCAGTGTTGCAGCCAGCACAGGGAAAATAATCCACTAAAGAAGAAAAAATGTTTTTTGACAAAATTATTTTTGCCTAATTATAGCTGTTATTTTCATGAATTTTGATTTGTTGTACTGCAGTATTGTTTATAACAAATTCAGGTAATGCATTGCCCATTGAGGTTGTTTTCAGTTGTCACAGCTGCGCTTGCGGTCTTTTCATGTCTGACTTGTCATTTTAAAATAATAGGGATTTACCAGAAATTCTTGTAATTTTCTTCTTAAAACATCTTATTTTTATCTGAAAATTATTATCTAGATCAAGTACTGTATTCTACACATGTATTTTACTGCATAAGTTCATACGCTTGTGTCTTCTCAATTGTTGAATGCAATGGCATATATCTTCCATCTTGTGTGGTGACTTGACAAGAACACAGAGGGTGGATAATTCCATGACTTTTTTTTTTCTGGAATTTTTTCAGTCTAGTCACATTATAACCATGTGCTTTGGGACATGCAGTGGTTGATCTTTATCTAGGTTAGTGTTGAAATCTTTTTCTAAAGAGCTCCTAGTATCCTAGTATTCTATTACCCAGTTCAGTCTATTAGTCCACCAGGTGAGGGACTGCTTTAATTGTTTCTGGGTTGGATGTCTTTGGCTATCTAATTCAAGTGCTGTGTAATCAGTCACCCTTCCTGATACAGGCATGTAATTCTAAAAAACACTTCTGAGGGATGCACAATTTTCAGATTTTTCAGGAGTCTGTTTAGAGATTTTCAGAGTTTTAGAAATCACAAAGTGCTTTATTTAGTTTATTCACTTATTGCCACTATACAGTTCTCATGCTGAACATAACATGTTTTTATGCAGAGTGCCTAGGCATAAACACTTAAATATTAGAATAAAATAAATAAATAGACACGTAGGTAAGTAAGATTAGACTTCATATTGTCATATAATATCCTTTTTTTATACAAATGAGATTACTTTTGCTAGAACAGTTTGTCCTCATCTCACTATCATATTTTTGCTGCTCTATTTGCAATAAACATGAAAGTAGGAATTTTGACTACAGCTTACATTAAGTAGCAAGTTCCCCTTAAGATTGAGTTGAAAGAATATTGTATTTCCTACAATATAAACATGTTTTACTTGTGATATATTTAAAGAAGTAATATAAATGGTGACTTAGACATAATAATAAACTTTTAGAATTCAGATGGTCTTAATTTATTGACCAGGAATAAGCAGAGTGATGTATGTATGATTAGAAGAAATATATTAATAAATCATTTTCCTTTGCCTGCCACATCTGTGCCACTAATTACTTATTTTTGGCTGTGTGTATTTGGTGTTTTTATTTGCATCATTCATTTTCATTCAGCATGACTGCATTTTGTTGACATACAGTAATTGTGTCTGTGCTCTTTTTGTTTTTCTCCATCATGATCTGTTTGTTGGAATGGAATCTGAGCCATCTGTTGCCATATTTTCGTCTTCATGCATGCTGCTTCTTTGCCACTTCTGCACAATTTCCATTGCATGTAAGAAACACGTTTTTTTTTTTTTTTTTGCTGTATTAATCTTTTGTTTTGTGTGTTGTTTACATTTTTACAAATGACTCTTCATATTAGATGTGATGTATTCGCAAAAGTGCCATAAATATGATCAGGCAGGAAATTATGCTATTCTGTATTGAAACTGAAAGAAGAAGGCAGCAAATCCGTATGGCTATCCTGAAGACTAGCACAATGGCTCATTGTGTATATTGTTATTCATAAGCACAAGTATAATTTGCTACGCATCTTTGTAATAGTGAATCACAGGTTTGTACCCATCATGACCTTTAGTGCATTTGCTGGAAAAATAAAGCCAAAGAGTGCCATGTCTATGTGGTCAATGGAGTGAATTACTTAATCAGAGAAAAATGTATTAGTCCCTTTGGTAGAAAATAGTCAAAAGGAAAGGATGATTTAAGAAGCTGCCAGATTTATTCCTTTTACAAGAAGTGTATCACTTATACCTGACAAATAAAAATAAAATAAAACCATGGCTGACATGCATTAGTACTGAATATGTTAACATCTTTTTTGTGACTACAGCCATCACCCAGCTGACCAGAGCAGTGGTCAGAAAGATGATGGTTAGTGAATGGAGTTGAACATTGAACACTACAAGTAGTGATTTTATTTCGAAATTTTGTGTGCTCGAGCAATGGTCAAATGACATGATATCACAAAATTCAAATGTAAAAAAATGTTACATTATTGTAGAGTGTGCGAGCAATGCTTGTGATATTCTAACTATAGCAAGCCATGACACCTATTGGTATATTATTGTAGAAGAGTGCTGAAGGTTAATGAGTTAAGCCATTCCCCTGACATACATGTTTAGTGCATTGTGGTTATTTATTTTGCTCAAGATGGCATTTTCAGGTGAAATATCTTTCTATACTTGCACTGCATTTAGTTATTTTTCATATCTTTACTTGTGATAATTTGTTGCAGACACATTTTTAGATTTTATGACACCTAATCATTGTTGCTCAATGATTATAGTGATTTTTTTTGATGCCTTAATTGACTGTGCTCCATGGTGGCCAAAACAAGTCATAAAAATGAAGTACAACTTGAGCAATCAATGGTGGAAAATATGATAATACAAAGTTGACAATTAAAGTTGACTCCTCATGCATAAACATGAATTGCTGATGAAAACTAATGCCAGTCACAACCAGCACATATCTTTGATTTTTCCACCATTATGAAACTTGTGGCATGGATGTCAAAATATATCCACATTAAAAAAAAAACAGCAACACCACCACCAGAAAATCAAAATAAGCAGCACCACATGTCCCTTTAGGTCAGTCTTTACACCCCAAAACCCCTCCTCAAACAAAAATTGCAAAAATAACAATGACGACAGCAACAGTGATGATGATGATGATGATGATGATGATGTTAATTTCTAACATAAAATGGTGCAGTAGTAGCCTGTCATTATACGTGTTGTTCAGTGGTACACAATTCACAGTTTACAGTCACCCATACCTCTTGACTGTACAGATGTTTGCAGAAATCCAGACTTTTGCCTCATATTTTTGGTCCGTTTTTCATAAAGTTGTGTTTTTTTTTTTGGTAAGTGCCTAGCAAATCATTCAGGATAGAACTGAGAAAACAATGACAGGCATTCGAGATTCAGACTTCATACCCTACAGAAAATTCATGCCAATGCAAAACCTGTTATTCTATCAACTTTTTATGTTTTTAATGGCAGTATTTAAAAATTGTCCATATTTTTGTGACTACCCATCCCCCATAGATTTGTCTAATTTTCTTGAGGTTGAGAAGTATGTTGTTACCCTAAAGTAAAGGTGTGGATAATTATACATTAAGTCATAGTATTGGGCCCTAGTATATGAATTCAGGACTAAACAGTATCCCACAGCATGGTTTTAGCAAACCCATGACTTTCTAATGTCTCGCTATGAGTATTATTACATTAGATTATAGAAGTATTGTGTAGTTAGGTATCGTATTGTCTTTCTTATGCTATTTCCCTTCATTAAATCATACAACATAAAGACAAGATGTTAGTGCCAAAAATCACTTACAGATTTGGGAAATACAGCACAGTCATTTAGGCTTTCCCTTTTTCACTGACTGAGACTTCCTTCAATTTGTTTGCATGCCTAAAGAAATGTGAAGAAATTTAAGGTGTGCTGCAAGGTTTGTTGATGCAATGATGCTACGTATTGCACTGATAACCCATATCTGTGCATTTTGCTGAATCATGATTGAAATCCAACTGAAAAGGCTGTATTGTAATAAAAAAAGTAATTTTATTGAATTGTCTAATCAAGATTATATTTTTCATCAAAGTAATTGGAATCCTGATGCATATAATTTAAAATTGCGTGGCTTTGCAAGTAAACTTCTTTCTATAAATACTATAGTTATCATAGAAATAGTATTTTGGAAATTAGATGCTTAGCTCAATAGTTTTCTTTTTTTGACTGAATCTTTCTTTTTTTCTGTAGCAGTCCACTCTAACTTTTAGAGATACAAATGGGTCTCCTCTCTTCCCCTATATACAAAATACCATTGTATTCCCCAAACTGGGGGCCACTCACTCATGTTGGTTGCGCGACTGATAGTGGAACACAAACTAATAGTATTCAAATTACATAAGTCATCTCTGGCAGTGTGCCATACCCTAACTTCTGTTGCTACATGACAGCCTGTACAAACCAAAGTGCCATAACACAAGAATGTTTGCTTCCACACATTTGTCAGCCTTGGCTGTAGAAAGATAACAATGATTGGGCAGAATGCTTGCCCCCAGCCTTATCCTCTACTAGGTATCATAACCACGTCAGCCAGTGCTGTCCTCTTCTTTCCAAAATGGGAGAGATGGCATTGGTTGCTCTCTAACATCCCTCTCTGGCCATCTCATACATTGCTCATGCTGCTACTGAAGGCCAAGTTGCCTATGTCATAGTCATGGTCTTATCCTTCTATACTATGCAGCCAGTTCATGAGTTTTACCAGACTGTGTCATATCCAGAACAATCTACATTTGAGGTCTCTCGTTACACCACATTGGATTTCTCCTAAAAAGTTTATGTCATATGTATTGTTAAAAGTAAGAAACATTTAAAGGAATTACAAGTATAAATCCAAAGACTGGATGTTTAGAAAAGCAATATTATTAAAGCAGGCATTTTTCAGATATTGCGAACAACCATTGCAATGTGATCTTGCATGACTGTGCTCACTTATTTAAATGCTTAGGAAGTTGCCAGATGAATATCAAATATAAATACAATCTGAAGCAGTGCTGATTCAAGCTTCCAGAAACTCTACCTATTGTTCTTGGAACTAGAATTGAATAGCAGCTATGATTGATGTAAAGTATAGGTGTCATTAATTAGCAATCAGCGCCAATATAAAGGGTGAAGAGCATTGTCACTGTTGTAAAGACAGATGAAATTCATATTTGTATTAGTGTACAATTACAGAATAAAGTGATTAAGAAAGAGCAATGTCCACTGTATACCAGTGAAGATGTTGTCTCAAGGATGGCAAATGCCACACTTCTTTTCAGTACTGCTTGCTGACCATGGTTTTTATCAGCTAAGACTGGATGAGGCTCCATACTGGGTACATTTAATACACTACTAGGAAGGTACAAGTTATCCAGACTTCTTTCCAGTACATCATCAACACCAGTGCTATTCCAAGGAATAGGCTCACAGAGTTTTAAGTTCAGTGAACAGGCTCAAAACCCATAGGCTGTCAGTGAGCTTGTTGACTCAGATTTCATTTTGGAATTATCAACTGCCTATTAACTAATTTCATCTTGAAGGATTGAATTATAATCTGAATTTAATTGAGGTGAGGGATTTATTCCATAAATGTTGGAGTCTTTGAGATATGAAGATGTCACATTTCTTAGTATGATCTAATTAAGTCCGAGTATCCTCATGAGTTAGTTGACATGGGTAGACAAAGCAAAGAAAGCAGTGACTGCTCCTGTAATGGTTTAATCCTCTATGTATCAGACATAGATCCCCTCTACGAAAGCAATAAGTTACAGAAAAAATCAGCTAAGAGTTGCTGTAGACTTTGACTTTAAGGCAAGTTCATAATACCTTCAGTTCTTTTTGTGAGGAAACTACTGTCTCCCGTTACAAAACATGATAAGTAAGAATGTTACAGAACACGTAAATTACTTTTTGAAAGAGTTTAACCGTGAGCAAAAATATATAAACTTGCTACTATGTAAATTATAGAAAAAATTCTTAAAGTCTAGTGTCTAAGTCAACAAGCCTTATCTAGACTAAGAACAAGAACATTAATTATATCAAGGAAACAATTAAATGATAAAACAATAGAACAATCAACTGATCATATGAATTCAGCCATTGAAACTCAACTATACTGTCCAACATAATTTAAAACTTAGGACCCGAGGCTTAAATATGGAATTTTAAAATTAATGCAGCTTATTTCCTTAGCAGCATTTTATTTACCTTAATCACTCCCCTGTAACTAACTTAGTGCATTTACATCTGACAACTGCACTTTCATATTATTTTCTGACATCATTGATGTTTCCTTGAATTATTAACTTATACTTTCTCTTATTTTTCTTACATTTATTTTATTATACCAGCAGGCAATTTAATATAAAACAACAGTAGTATTATATGTATTAAAGTCTCTATATGCAAATCTCATTTGATTAATGTAAATTCCAGTACTCACAAAATACATAGAGATATTGGAATCACCACAGGGGTAATTTTGTTGTGCAAAACATATTATTGTAATAGATGGGACATAATATTTACAATAACTATGAAATACCGGTTCCCTATCAGAAGCCTGAAATACTATAAGCCTGAAAATCAAAATCCTGAAAACTATAGACTGAAAGTTCAAAATCCTGAAAGCCCAAAATCCTGAAACTCAAAATCCTGAAAACACAAAATGGACATACTGACGTCATTGTGGCTTTGCTATTGTTAGCCCTGTGGTGTTGGGTCATGCGTTGGGTTCAGGTAAGTGTGCAGTTGGTTTTATGTTAGGGTTAGGGGCGGTTTAAGTGAGTTAGGGTTGGGCGCAGGTTAGGCATGTATGCAATAGTGACAAATATTGGGGTTAGGGGCAGTTTAAGTGAGTTAGGGTTAGGGCGCGGGTCAGGTGAGTGTGCGATCATGACGGACCTTAGGGTTAGGGTTAGGGTCAGGGTCAGTTGGTAGATATTAGTGTCTTTATAGTGACATATTAGCATTATTTGTGTTTTCAGGATTTTGAGTTTCAGGATTTTGGGCTTTCAGGATTTTGAACTTTCAGTCTATAGTTTTCAGGATTTTGATTTTCAGGCTTATAGTGTTTCAAGCTTCTGATAGGGAACCGAAATACCATACCCACTATATTTTTTTCTTTCTTAAAACAAGGGCACATCCTTGGTTTAGGCTCATATAGCCTAATGTATTCTCATTAGGTATTCCAATGTTCATTAACTAAACAAATAACTGTAGACAAAAAAATATTTTGTTCACTTCTAAGAAATATAATAATGTAGTTGTTTTGTCATTCCTATGTTTAATACTTTTAAACATAAAATTATTTCTATACTACTGAAAAGCACAACGGCAAGCTGAAGCCGTTAATTCATTTATTAGAGATCTTTTATAGAAATAAAAAAATCATATGTTTGTTTAATGATATAACAACAACAAAATAAACTTCTCAAGCTCTTGTAAGTTCACAATGGGGAGAAGCAAAACTGTACAACATAAAGCAGCTAGAACCATGTAAAAAGGTATTTCCTTTGTGCTTAAATTAGTATTACATTACTTACATATATCTGTATGTATATCTATATACTTCATAAAAATGATGGCAGCAAGGTAACCAGGCACAACTCCTTCTTCTATTAAGACAAGATGCACTTATAATAAAACTAGAGTTCTTCACTTTGAAGCTGTAAAGTAAAACTATGTAATGAAAATACACAACTAAATAGTACACAGTTCTGTTTCAAAAGATATATATATATATATATATACAATATACAAAACTGTGTGTTATCATTAGAACATTAAGTGCATCTCTTACATCGGATATTTCACTTTAAATATTTTGATACATTGTAACATCACATGCTTTCAAGCTAAATTGATGGTTAATTCCAATTGGTTAAGAGTCTTTGAAAAGTATTATAAATGTATTACATAGTTGCTTATTTGGTTGAAGGTCTGATGAAGCTATTTTAGCGAAAGCACTTACCTACTATTTTATTTTATTTCTATAATAAATACGTTCTTGTCTTAATAGAAGAAGGAGTTGTGCCTGGTTACCTCGCTGCCATCATTTTTATGAATTATTTACTTTTTATTTTCTTGGACATGAGGTATTTGTCCCTTGGCATGCGGACTATCTTGTTTATATTTAAATACTTATTTAAAATTTATGGAAAAATCTAAGCCAAAAACATTTGCATACAGATTTTAAAAAAATCTTGAATCATATATATATATATATGTATATATATATATATATATATATATATATATATATATATATATATATATATATATATATATATATATATATATCGAAAAGACCCAAAGGCGAAGAAGCAAATAGACTGAACCAAATGAGTCCAAATAAAAATATGTTGCTGTAGGCCACTTGAATAAAACAATGTCTAAAACACAACTAGTTCATACAGCAAATCGGTTCATACAGCAAATCGGAAGCCAAGAGGTAAAGCACAAACCCTTCAGTTGACTCCCATCAACTTGTACGTCGAAGCAAAAGTCAGAAAATATAACATAAACCCTTCGGTTGACTCACAACAGCTTAGACATGCACAAATAAACTCCAAATCGAAAAAGCAAAGCTGTATGCAGTACACAAACCCTTCGGTTCAAAATCCAACTTTCATCGATGCAAAGACTCTTGTAATAACTCCAGGGCCAATATAAAAGAATGGAAGAACCTTTAATGATAAGCGCTTTCGCGGTTAACAATACCGCTTCATCAGATAAATTAAAAACAAGATCTGAGCATTTAAGTACTCACCAACTGAATCTTAACAACAAACCATTGGCTCAATAAATTTAAAACCATCCTATAGTTCACTAGTAACTATGAAATCAAGTCCCAGTATGTGGAAGTGACGAAGTTTACAGGAAGTATACCTGGACTCTAAACTCCCTCTAGTGAGCTTAAGGCTAAACTGCATGGCCCCAAAATTACAACAAAGTTGATGACACATACACTATAGCGACGGTAACCATACCGTTCAACATATAATGTAATAAGCATTGTTTCAGGTGCTTAAAATTACCTTAGAATAAACCAACATGTAAGTATACACATTAAAACATAAAAACATAAAAATACGAGAAAGGAGCTACTTTTTCTTGTAACAAGGCATGACCATGTTAAGGCATACCAATATAAAAAGTATTATCCAAATATACTAAAATAATAACAAATAACTTGCAGGGCTAGGAGAGACCGATAAAACAATGGTGTCATGTGAGGAAACAGCATGATGTGAAAGCAATAGCAAACTGGGATGTAACTGATAATGAACATTGTGGAGGGAGACTGCCTGAAACAGGTCTGGGTATGGAAATGGTCACAAACCACTTATAGAATTAAAGGGGTGGTGAAAACAGTGTTCCGCCAGGGGCGTGATGAAACAGAAATATCAAAACAAAATAAACCTAATGGGATAGTATATCCGCCAAAATATGAATACAGGGGCAAGGAATAATAATTATCTAAGGGGTCTACACTTGAGATAAGGTTTCAATGTTACCATTTCATTCAATCCACTTTCCCTGTGCGCTCCCAGCCTAAATATCCAGTGTAGTTCTGCTTCCTCAGTCCTATTGGTGAGATCACCAATGCGGGGGGAAATAGATTCTAAATGCAATAACTGAAAATGAAAAATATGACCAGTGCCTTCCCTTATCATATGTTTGGCAAGCGCACTGCTATGATCACCCCTGGCCAGACAATAGTAGTGATCCCTAATCCGTTCACGAAGTGAACGGTTAGACTTGCCCACATAGTACCTAAAGCAATGGATGCAGTGGGCAACATATACTGTGTTGCGGCTAGTGCAAGTGGCATTGACCCTAAGTTCCCATACTCTTCCACTGTCCGGATGTTTAAAGAAATGAGACTCATTAATGTAGCAACACTGTGGACAAGTTCCGCACTTATTTGTTCTTTCAAAACCTGTATATGTTACATGGTTCGCTAACCTATAACATAAAAGTTGTTTTATATTGGACATATTAGTGTGAACAAACTTTGGGAATGGGCCAACTATACCCCCTATTTTATCATCTGCTGTCAATATATTCCAGTTGTCTTGTACTACTTGCTTGACAATTTGCGTATTCCCACTGAATGGTATCACCAAAGGCTCTTGAACAGGCCTGTTTCTCCTAGCCCTCTCATTTCTTGTATTATCTGAGAAGAAAGGTTTGGCTCTAGTAGTTCTTAAAGTTCCTATATTAGAATACACCAAATCTATTTCCTCTTTAGTATAGTTACGTTCTATTAAACCCTCCTTAAGTTGCTTTAACTCCTCATTTAATCTAGACTCGGTGCTTGACAGTCGGGAAAGCCGCATGGCTTGTCCCTTAATTATGATAGTAAAAATCCTTGGATCATGCATACTGCCTCTATGAAGATATGAGGATCTATGACAGGGTTTACGATGTACTCCTGTTCTGATAAGGCCATCTTCTCTATATACATGTACATCCAAGTAATCAATACTATTGCCTGAGAAATCTATTGTGAATTTTATAAAGTCACTCACACTGTTTAAATAATCATGAAAAAGATGTAAGGACATAGTCGTCCCCTCCCATACAAAAAAGAGGTCGTCTACGAACCTCTTAAAGAATTTTATCTGCTCATTTCCTAGTATGTATCTAGTTTCAAATTCCGCCATGACCAAATTGGCGTAGCTGTTCGCACAACTCGTGCCCATCGCTACGCCCTTGGTCTGTCGATAGCATTCATTCTCAAAAAGAAACACATTGTGTTCCAAGACTAGCTCTACCAGAAGGCAGAGGAAGTCTACTCTGGAGTGTGAACTCCCTGGGTCTCTGCTCAAAAAAGATCTCATATAGGCTATCCCTTGATCATTGGGGATGCATGTAAACAAGGACTCTACGTCCATGGTCACAAAGAATGTATTCTCTGTCCATACATAGCTCTTCATTTCTTTAAATAAGCTGGTAAGAAATTGCTCCGTATCTTGAAGCACAGTGTGATGATTCACTAAAAACTTCTTAAGATGGCAATCTAAGTATATAGAGACAGGCTCAGTGATCCAACCTGCGCCTGAGACAATGGGCCTAAGTTCAGGTGAATACAGGTTTTTATGGATTTTAGGGAGGCCACCAATGGTAGGGATGAGTGGAAAATCTACATGAAAGTACTCAAAGGTGGCCTCATCTATAAGGCCTAAGAATTTACATTCTTCAAGAGTGTTGATTATGCTAAATTGCATTGCACATACATCATCCAAGGAAACTGGTACATATGAGTCACTTTGAAGTAACCCCAACATTTTTGTCTGATAGTATTTACTGTCCATAATCACAACTGGACCACCCTTGTCGGCTGCCCGAATCACGATGTCTGTATTATTACGTAAATTGTTGATGACTTTACTCTCACAATCTGTGAGATTCTTACACTTGTTCACCAAGTTGGAACGACCAAATTCAACATATAGCCGATATTCCACTGCTTTAATGAAAACTTCAAGGTTGGCTTGTAAATGAGGTGTATAAGTACTGCCACGTTTAAACTTCAAGGGAGTCTCATTAGGATTGCCATCTGATCCATATAGTAATTTGAATGCAACTCTGCGTACAAAAAGTCTGATGGATAACAGAGCTTGACTGATGTCCATGTTGGTGGATGGAATGAAAGACAATCCCTTGTTAAGTAGAGTCAACTCAGGAGTTGTAAGACTATAGTTGGAAATGTTGCAGACTAGGGACCAGGGTGCCAAAACTTGGAGAGTGTCCCTTGTTGCTGCAGCTGTGGAGGGTGGGGGTCCTTTCTCTTCGCTCCCCGACCATTGTCTAAATCCAGGGATCTTTTGCACCCAGTTCTGATGGGTAAAGGGTAGTCAGTATGATATTGATTGTCCAGTTGTATTTTCCGACGTACAGCATTGGAATGTGTCTGAACATGGGAAGTGTCTGAGTCTATAGGATGATAGGCTCCAGATGTAACTGGAAGTGGTACCACTACCTCTGTGGGCGTCGTATATACAGAGTTAGATTCCTGTGGAGAGGAAATGGTTGTAGGAACAGTTTTGTCAGAACCATCATGGTCCTCGTGGCATGCTTCCTTGGGACATGCTGGAGCACTAGAGGACACGGATTTGATTGTAAGGGCATTAGATAGTAAAGAGCCAGCAGTGTTGCTCGCACTTGGCATTCTTTGTACATTGGACCTTTGAGCATTGTGTGTATATTGATCTGTAGGTCGCATATGCCTACTGTCAGTTGGATTAGCCTCCATCCGCCTATCATTGAGCAGTTTGCTCCTTGACCAAACAAAGACGTTGTTGTGGGCAAAATCATATGAATCCCTTGCTAATTTGCCTCTCTTGTTCGCCAACAGATTCTTCTCATATCGAGTAATCCGATCCATAAGCTCATGTAGATATACGTCACTATTGTCGGCTCCTGCCCGCTCTATCAGCTTACTCTGAAGCTCCAGTATTTTTGTTCTTACTTCAATTTCAGTAGGACGAAAGAAATCAATCAATAATCTGATGTAATCCCTACTGGCTTGCAAGTTGATCTGCTGCCACTTGGCCAAAAGGCCAGGGTATGCATTGCCATACGTCGGCATAGTGAGTATACGAAGTCCTTGTGGGACCACATTTCTAAACAAGCCTCCATATGAAATCGTTGGGCTGTAAGCCTTTTATATCTGTACATCTCATTCTCCAAGTCTCTTTTTAAATTCCTCACTGCAAGTTCTGCGTGTGTATCTGAATTATCTTGCAAGGATTCTAAACACAAATCCACTCCAATTAGTGGATTTAGGTCATCTTCCAACAAATGTCTGAATCTGGAATGAACTTTATCGAATGTTCCATTATTCGACACATTGTCATTGCTCGCTTCTTCCATTAGCCCCAAGTAGATAATCAGAAAACCAAAAGACCCAAAAAATGTATATCGAAAAGACCCAAAGGCGAAGAAGCAAATAGACTGAACCAAATGAGTCCAAATAAAAATATGTTGCTGTAGGCCACTTGAATAAAACAATGTCTAAAACACAACTAGTTCATACAGCAAATCGGTTCATACAGCAAATCAGAAGCCAAGAGGTAAAGCACAAACCCTTCAGTTGACTCCCATCAACTTGTACGTCGAAGCAAAAGTCAGAAAATATAACATAAACCCTTCGGTTGACTCACAACAGCTTAGACATGCACAAATAAACTCCAAATCGAAAAGCAAAGCTGTATGCAGTACACAAACCCTTCGGTTCAAAATCCAACTTTCATCGATGCAAAGATGCTTGTAATAACTCCAGGACCAATATAAAAGAATAGAAGAACCTTTAATGATAAGCGCCATGGTTAACAATACCGCTTCATCAGATAAATTAAAAACAAGATCTGAGCATTTAAGTACTCACCAACTGAATCTTAACAACAAACCATTGGCTCAATAAATTTAAAACCATCCTATAGTTCACTAGTAACTATGAAATCAAGTCCCAGTATGTGGAAGTGACGAAGTTTACAGGAAGTATACCTGGACTCTAAACTCCCTCTAGTGAGCTTAAGGCTAAACTGCATGGCCCCAAAATTACAACAAAGTTGATGACACATACACTATAGCGACGGTAACCATACCGTTCAACATATAATGTAATAAGCATTGTTTCAGGTGCTTAAAATTACCTTAGAATAAACCAACATGTAAGTATACACATTAAAACATAAAAACATAAAAATACGAGAAAGGAGCTTCTTTTTCTCGTAACAAGGCATGACCATGTTGAGGCATACCAATATAAAAAGTATTATCCAAATATACTAAAATAATAACAAATAACTTGCAGGGCTAGGAGAGACCGATAAAACAATGGTATCATGTGAGGAAACAGCATGATACGACGCCCACAGAGGTAGTGGTACCACTTCCAGTTACATCTGGAGCCTATCATCCTACAGACTCAGACACTTCCCATGTTCAGACACATTCCAGTGCTGTACATCGGAAAATACAACTGGACAATCAATATCATACTGACTACCCTTTACCCATCAGAACTGGGCGCAAAAGATCCCTGGATTTAGACAATGGTCGGGGAGCGAAGAGAAAGGACCCCCACCCTCCACAGCTGCAGCAACAAGGGACACTCTCCAAGTTTTGGCACCCGGGTCCCTAGTCTGCAACATTTCCAACTATAGTCTTACAACTCCTGAGTTGACTCTACTTAACAAGGGATTGTCTTTCATTCCATCCACCAACATGGACATCAGTCAAGCTCTGTTATCCATCAGACTTTTTGTACGCAGAGTTGCATTCAAATTACTATATGGATCAGATGGCAATCCTAATGAGACTCCCTTGAAGTTTAAACGTGGCAGCACTTATACACCTCATTTACAAGCCAACCTTGAAGTTTTCATTAAAGCAGTGGAATCTCGGCTATATGTTGAATTTGGTCGTTCCAACTTGGTGAACAAGTGTAAGAATCTCACAGATTGTGAGAGTAAAGTCATCAACAATTTACGTAATAATACAGACATCGTGATTCGGGCAGCCGACAAGGGTGGTCCAGTTGTGATTATGGACAGTAAATACTATCAGACAAAAATGTTGGGGTTACTTCAAAGTGACTCATATGTACCAGTTTCCTTGGATGATGTATGTGCAATGCAATTTAGCATAATCAACACTCTTGAAGAATGTAAATTCTTAGGCCTTATAGATGAGGCCACCTTTGAGTACTTTCATGTAGATTTTCCACTCATCCCTACCATTGGTGGCCTCCCTAAAATCCATAAAAACCTGTATTCACCTGAACTTAGGCCCATTGTCTCAGGCGCAGGTTGGATCACTGAGCCTGTCTCTATATACTTAGATTGCAATCTTAAGAAGTTTTTAGTGAATCATCACACTGTGCTTCAAGATACGGAGCAATTTCTTACCAGCTTATTTAAAGAAATGAAGAGCTATGTATGGACAGAGAATACATTCTTTGTGACCATGGACGTAGAGTCCTTGTTTACATGCATCCCCAATGATCAAGGGATAGCCTATATGAGATCTTTTTTGAGCAGAGACCCAGGGAGTTCACACTCCAGAGTAGACTTCCTCTGCCTTCTGGTAGAGCTAGTCTTGGAACACAATGTGTTTCTTTTGAGAATGAATGCTATCGACAGACCAAGGGCGTAGCGATGGGCACGAGTTGTGCGAACAGCTACGCCAATTTGGTCATGGCGGAATTTGAAACTAGATACATACTAGGAAATGAGCAGATAAAATTCTTTAAGAGGTTCGTAGACGACCTCTTTTTTGTATGGGAGGAGACGACTATGTCCTTACATCTTTTTCATGATTATTTAAACAGTGTGAGTGACTTTATAAAATTCACAATAGATTTCTCAGGCAATAGTATTGATTACTTGGATGTACATGTATATAGAGAAGATGGCTTTATCAGAACAGGAGTACATTGTAAACCCTGTCATAGATCCTCATATCTTCATAGAGGCAGTATGCATGATCCAAGGATTTGTACTAACATAATTAAGGGACAAGCCATGCGGCTTTCCCGACTGTCAAGCACCGAGTCTAGATTAAATGAGGAGTTAAAGCAACTTAAGGAGGGTTTAATAGAACGTAACTATACTAAAGAGGAAATAGATTTGGTGTATTCTAATATAGGAACTTTAAGAACTACTAGAGCCAAACCTTTCTTCTCAGATAATACAAGAAATGAGAGGGCTAGGAGAAACAGGCCTGTTCAAGAGCCTTTGGTGATACCATTCAGTGGGAATACGCAAATTGTCAAGCAAGTAGTACAAGACAACTGGAATATATTGACAGCAGATGATAAAATAGGGGGTATAGTTGGCCCATTCCCAAAGTTTGTTCACACTAATATGTCCAATATAAAACAACTTTTATGTTATAGGTCAGTGAACCATGTAACATATACAGGTTTTGAAAGAACAAATAAGTGCGGAACTTGTCCACAGTGTTGTTACATTGATGAGTCTCATTTCTTTAAACATCCAGACAGTGGAAGACTATGTGGAAACTTAGGGTCAATGCCACTTGCACTAGCCGCAACATAGTATATGTTGCCCACTGCATCCATTGCTTTAGGTACTATGTGGGCAAGTCTAACCGTTCACTTCGTGAACGGATTAGGGATCACTACTATTGTCTGGCCAGGGGTGATGATAGCAGTGCGCTTGCCAAACATATGATAAGGGAAGGCACTGGTCATATTTTTCATTTTCAGGTATTGCATTTAGAATCTATTTCCCCCCGCATTGGTGATCACACCAATAGGACTGAGGAAGCAGAACTACGCTGGATATTTAGGCTGGGAGCGCACAGGGAAAGTGGATTGAATGAAATGGTAACATTGAAACCTTATCTCAAGAGTAGACCCCTTAGATAATTATTATTCCTTGCCCCTGTATTCATATTTTGGCGGATATACTATCCCATTAGGTTTATTTCGTTTTGATATTTCTGTTTCATCACGCCCCTGGTGGAACACTGTTTTCACCACCCCTTTAATTCTATAAGTGGTTTGTGACCATTTCCATACCCCGACCTGTTTCAGGCAGTCTCCCTCCACAATGTTCATTATCAGTTACATCCCAGTTTGCTATTGCTTTCACATCATGCTGTTTCCTCACATGACACCATTGTTTTATCGGTCTCTCCTAGCCCTGCAAGTTATTTGTTATTATTTTAGTATATTTCGATAATACTTTTTATATTGGTATGCCTTAACATGGTCATGCCTTGTTACGAGAAAATGTAGCTCCTTTCTCGTATTTTTATGTTTTTATGTTTTAATGTGTATACTTACATGTTGGTTTATTATAAGGTAATTTTAAGCACCTGAAACAATGCTTATTACATTATATGTTGAACGGTATGGTTACCGTCGCTATAGTGTATGTGTCATCAACTTTGTTGTAATTTTGGGGCCATGCAGTTTAGCCTTAAGCTCACTAGAGGGAGTTTAGAGTCCAGGTATACTTCCTGTAAACTTCGTCACTTCCACATACTGGGACTTGATTTCATAGTTACTAGTGAACTATAGGATGGTTTTAAATTTAATGATCCAATGGTTTGTTGTTAAGATTCAGTTGGTGAGTACTTAAATGCTCAGATCTTGTTTTTAATTTATTTGATGAAGCGGTATTGTTAACCGCGAAAGCGCTTATCATTAAAGGTTCTTCTATTCTTTTATATTGGTCCTGGAGTTATTACAAGCGTCTTTGCATCGATGAAAGTTGGATTTTGAACTGAAGGGTTTGTGTACTGCATACAGCTTTGCTTTTTCGATTTGGAGTTTATTTGTGCATGTCTAAGCTGTTGTGAGTCAACCGAAGGGTTTATGTTATATTTTCTGACTTTTGCTTCGACGCAAGTTGATGGGAGTCAACTGAAGGGTTTGTGCTTTACCTCTTGGCTTCCGATTTGCTGTATGAACCGATTTGCTGTATGAACTAGTTGTGTTTTAGACATTGTTTTATTCAAGTGGCCTACAGCAACATATTTTTATTTGGACTCATTTGGTTCAGTCTATTTGCTTCTTCGCCTTTGGGTCTTTTCGATATACATTTTTTGGGTCTTTTGATTTTCTGATTATATATATATATATATATATATATATATATATATATATATATATATATATATATATAAATAAAACAAGTGATAACTAACAATATTATTTCAAAAAATGAAAGGAATAAAAATATAAATCAAAATGCTGAATAAAATAAGAGGTAGCCATCAAAGTATCCTGTTTTTGTAAATAACATCTATAAAAAATAAAATTATTTTCTTAAACTAAATTTGGCTAAATTCTTGAAAATAGGATCACAGGGTCATAGGAAGTCACTAGGCTATTGGCCCTGAGGTCCTTGCAAGCCTAGCCAGGAACTTAGCCCATATTCCGACAAGCTAGCACCCGATGCCCCTGTCTAGCAGGGACAAAGATGGAATCCCTGGGGTATATTTTCTGTTCACCATCCAGTTATCCAGGTTGCGCTTAGAAAGTGTTAATGAGGTACTCTGCTTGACATGGAGTGGGAGTCTATTCCACCGAAGAGAGTTACTGGGGCACAAATCTGTCCTGCCAACAAGTCCTATTGATGTCACAGACCAGATTGAGGTCACACGTGCAGGTTACTTGAGTGGAGCAAGACTTGCAGCTATGCAGCAATCGCATCCAGGTAGGGTTTGAGATTGGTTTGTATGCTAGGCAGAGGTCACCTCTGAAGAGTCTGTAGGAGACTCAATGGAGGGTCAGGGCCTTTAGCCTATCTGTGTAGGGTAGATGTTTCAGGCCGTGGATTCTCCTGGAGAGGAACCTGTCCAGCTGCTGTGTGTGCTTTGCGAGATACATGCCAAAAGGGGCATTGTACTCAATAATGGGTCTTATAAGGGAAGAATACAGGGATGTTATGGCCACCTTGTCTCTGGATGAGATACCCTTACTAATGAGGTGGGCCATCTAGAAAGCTTTCTGTACAGTGGAGGCAATATTGTGATTAAAAGTCAGTTTGCTATGAACCTGAGGGCCCAAGTCCCTCACAACTGATTGCGTGCATAGGACCTTGTTATTAATGTGATAATTTGTGAGGACATCACTCTCCCCAAAGGGGATAATGATGCATTTTTGGCATTCAGTTTGAGGCTATGTTTTTCAGAGTCATCTGCAGACTTGGTCAGCCATAGCCCACTGGTTTTGGCCTGCACCTCAGAAAAGTATATGCCAAACAACAAGGGCCCGAGGACCAATCCCTGGAGTACACCATTCATTACAAGTCAACTGCTTGAGGTGGCTTCCATTATTCTGATTAGGTGGGTTCTCTCAGTGAGCCAGTTTGCTACCCATCTGGTAACATATGGATTGGCACCTAGTTGACAGAGTTTATCTATTACACTCGAGTGGGGAATGTATCAAAGGCTTTAGCCAGGTCAAGGTAAGTGGTGTGCACCGTTCTCCCCTCGTCCATGGCTTTGGTGACTGTCTCAAAGAAGTTGTCCAAATTTAGCAGGCATGACCTCCCCTTCATGAAGCCAAACTGTATGGGATCAAGTGTTTGGAGGTTGCCAATGTCTTAATCCACTCCATGGCCTTGCAGATCAGGCTAGTTAGGCTGATGGGTCTATAATTTCCTGGATCAGTGGACACTCTACCTTTATGCAAAGGGATGACAGTGGCTCTCTTCCACTTGCCTGGGATGAAGCCAGTACTCAGGTTTTGGTTGAATAGAGTGCTTAATGGTGCTGCAAGTTCCTGTCTGAGTTCATGTAGGATACAGCCTGGGATTTTATCTAGTCCCATGGAGGCTGTATTTTTTGCCTTTGAGAGGGCAATGATGACTTGCTCCCTAGAGATAAGGGGGGGGGGGGCAGGTGCTAGGGATGTCCTGATTTACTGATGGGGGAAAGGGAGTGAAGTTTTCACTGAACTTGTCTGCCACCAGGTTGGCTATATCTATGGAATTTGTCTATATGGTGTCATTGACCACCAGTTCTGAGCAGATCTAGGTGCTTACCTTAAGTTTGTGGACATATGCGAAGAAAGCCTTGTGATTGTCTTTAGTAGATGTGGGCAGTTTGGACTCTAAAAGTTTGCTTTGGCGGATTTAACTAGTGCTCTTATTTGCTTGTTCATACTAAGGAGAGATTGCTTTCAGTTAGGCACCTGCTCCTTCTTGGTCCTGGACAACAGTTTTTTTTTTCCTTGTATTATAGAGTTTATTTATTGCATATGTCCACCATATAGGTTTACTGTTCCTTGAGGAGGAGGATTTTGTCCTATCGGGTATTCCTGATTCTATGTAGCTATATAAGTGCTCATAGAGTACTTTGGTATAAGTTTGGGATTAGTATGTGCCAGTTCCTATGAAGGTGGAGGGAGATGTGAAGCTGTTTATACCTTCCATTAGGAGGTTGTAGTCAGTTTTGAGAAGTTTTTTTTTGTTTGTCACTATCTAGGGGATGGTTGGGGAGATGGCGACTTCAAAAGTGACTGCTTTGTGGTCAGAACTTACCAGGAGGATGACACTGTAGGGATACTGCAGTGGTTACTCATGTTGGTTAATACCAAGTCCAAGATGTTTTTACGTCTTGTGGGGGTCTCAGCCAGCTGATCCTAGACATTTGCAATGAAGAAATCAAGGAATCTCTGGGCATTTGTCTTTTGGCATGAGTAGTTCTTCCAGTCTATAGTTGGATGGATAAATTTGCCCAGGATCAGGGTAAAGGGTTGAATCTTGATAGATTTGAAGACGTCCAAATAGATGGAGTGGACATCTTGAGTCAAACTTGGGGGCCTGTAGCTATCAATGATTTGAACAGGGTTCCTGTCAATGTTTAACTGCAGGAAAAACAAATGAATATGAGCTGTAGTGACCAAAACACCAAGGCTTAACAAACTAGTTGAGTAAGTTTAATAAAGTAAGCACACGCTTTCAGAGTGCTCAATGGCGCTCCTTCCTCAGACAAGAAAAACAGAGTACCAAAATACCAGGACTTATATAAACGCGTTACATGTATTAAATTGCAATTTTCAATCAAGCAAAGCAATAACCCCTTAAAAGGGTATAATTCAATCTACTGGCACCAAAAACAAGCTAAACACATTCACCTTAAAAATAAATAAAAAATAAAAATTGAAAATGTATTTAAAATATATATGTGTATATAAATGCACAATATAAAATCCTTTGAAATTCAATCACCTTAAATGAAATTCAACTGAAAAGAACTTTACATTAATAAAGTACAAATGTACTTTCCTTTAAACATGTTTAACTGCACATGGAGTGTCTCCTGTGTGTGATACTGTTTAACCAGCCTGGTGGTGTGTATGTCTTTATATATATATATATATATATATATATATATATGTATATATATATATATATATATATATATATATATATTGCTACTCCACCTCCTTTAGCTTTGCTACCCACAGTTTGGAGTCTGAATGTATGTTAGAGTGACTAACCTGGTATGACTGATGTGCTCTCTGCAGCTTTGAACCAGGTTTCTGTGACTGCAGAAATGTCAGTATCTTCCAGGGTTAAGAATGCTTACAATGATTGGAGTTTCATGTTTAGACTCCTAGCATTTAGCAGCATGACCTTAAATTTGCATTTTGATGACATTTTCATGTTGGTAGTTTTGACCTCATGGCTTTGCCTAAAAAAGGCACTATGGGGGAGGCAAGAGCCTTTCAAGGAGGCTGAAGCCCAAGGGAGACAGATGCGGGCCATAATAATCCTTTCTTATTTTTATACCAAGGAAGAAATAATATATATATATATATATATATATATATATATATATATATTTATATGTATGTACATGTGTATATATAAGGTTGCTGTTTAATGTTAACAAAACAATAGCTTTCAATCAGCTGAGAAAACCAAATACTTGACTACTTGACAGGATGAATTCTTCTCATGTGGAAATAGTAAAATGCAAATAAAATGAAAACAAGAAAGATATAATTTTAGGTACTGCTGTATCAAATGAGATAGGGCAGAGTGTGTAGAGCTGTGCTGTTTGCAATGCATGCATTGACAACCCAAAGGAAGAACTGTTACAATACTCAGTTCGAGGTCTTCAGTGAAACGGAGTAGGAACTCGTTTCTTTCAGTTCAGAAACACCATGGATTACTATTCCAAATTCGCTGTAATAATACAGTTTACACACTTAAAAAGAACAAATGTGATTAATGCACTAAAGTCAGTCAGTGTTCTCATAACTGTCAGCGGGCAGAAGTGCAGAAGTTAGGAATTTAGATTTGTGCATGTATGGGAGGGAATTTATGAATACAGCATTTAGTCCCTGCTAGTCGTAACCAAGCAGTAAAAGGTCTATCAGAAAAGAACATTGAAAAAGTCATCCATTTTGGCATTCTGTAGTTTTGGAATATAAGACTACTCCACTGCTGGGATGTCATCCCTCATCAGCTATGTTGTTGATAGAAGAAACAGGTAACATACTTCAGCTACACTATTTTATTCAGATAAACTTAGAATAAAGAAAACTACAGAATATAGTGAGAGAAATGTGGCTGTATCAGAGACTACAATAGGTGACCAAAACCTTAGGCAGGAGATAAAGTATGATTACAAAATACATGAGAAAAATCAACTGCCAGAAGGAGAAGAAGAAGTAGTTTATAATGTAGCTGAAATCAAAACCATAGTGGTTTGTGAGGAAGATGTTAAGCTGTGCTGAAAAAAAACATAATTTAGGATTCTAGGATCATAAAAATTACAGGCCAGGTAAATCGTGAGACTATTTCTGCCTTGCTGATACTTACAGTCAGGATGTACCAAACACTTCTAAGAGGGCAAAGCATGTTGAGATGGGAATAAATTTGTGGATGTCCATACAATCATCAAGATTTCTCCAGAAAAAAAACACATTGGTGTGTTATTCTTTCAAACATAAAAGAGCAGTGTAGTCCTGTGATGCAGTAAATGTTAGGTGATATATCTGTCTTTCCATCATGGTTTGCTTATACTTTGGATGGAAGTACAAATCCATAAATCAAGTGTTTTTGGAATTGTTTGTCTTGGGGAGATACAAGACATCAAGGAGGGTTTGATCCTTGACGGAGCAGAATATGTGACATAGTTCACCAAATAAGAGTATACAAAGGAGTGAGTAATAGCGCTACAGATTCACACTTATCTTTGTAGCTCAGTTTTTTAAGTATTTTTCTTGATTAGGAAATGTTTTCAGATGTGCAATGTGTCTGGACAGGCATACAAATGTTGAGGCATTCTATGCTAAAGTTGGTATGATTAAAGCAGTGTAAAGTGGAAGGATAACTTCTTTCATCCAAATCCTTTAGATGTCTATATTTTGTTAAAAAGAAGGATATTCTGACTTCTGATAATACGTTTGTCAAAAAGGAAGGAGTTGTCAGTCCAGGTGTCCAGATCCCTGATTATGTGCCAGTTTGGGGACAGATGCATGCTGTAATGTAAGTTGAAGGTGAGAGTTTTCTTTTATTTTCTTTTACCAAATATAGCAATACAACACTTTTTAACCCTTTTTCTGTACAAAGCAAATACACCACCAATGCCAAAGATCTGGAATGATGAACAACTAAAATTGCTACTAGTCAGTTTGCAAACAATATTCTATAAGTGTTCTGGCAGTCAAGACTTGCAGAAACAAACCACAAGTTCTGTCACAACATGATGTAGAAGAGTATCAACTGTACCAAAAAGAAGAAAAGATGACCAGAATAAGTAGTCTTGTAAAATTTCTCCAGATATGAAAGAAAACTAATGAAACTAGCCAGAGTGTTTAACCCTACATGTAACAGCTACAAGGTTCTAGATGACTGAAATCTCCATTTATATAAATGTTGTTGATGTGAAGAATACAATAGTATTAAAATTAATTTACAGTATTTAGTGTAATTTAATGATGTATAGAACCAGTGTATTCCAGCAAAAAGGCATTCATTTTTTTTTATTTTTAACTGATAGTAACAATTTGACTAAGGTGAAGATTGTCTTAAGTGAAATTCTGAGTGCAGTTTTGAACTGCAACTACCTGTTTTTTGGGGATGAATGTTTCACCAGACAACAGGAGTTACTATGACGGCTGCTTGTGCCCCTTTATATGTCAATATTGAAATGGCACAATGGGAAAATACTACATTTCCACTTTCCCCTATGCCAAATACCTTTACAGCTGTTGCAGGTTCCTTGAAGACATCTTTATTTTATGGAGAAGAGATAAAGAGGTATTTAACTTTTGTATGGATTATTTGAACAGATTATATGAACAGCACCACACAGTTCTTAAGGTTTACTTTGCAGTTTCATTTTATACAAATACATTTTTAGATGCTACAATAATAAATGATATTGGTAGAACTAATTTTCTTTCTACTATTTATTGTAAAGACAGTTTTTCGTATTCCTTCCTACACTTTTCCAGTTACTTCCCTTTTTATCAAGAGTATTGTAAAGTTTCATATGGTTTGCTTATTGATTAGTGACAAAAATGCAATAAAAATGAAATGTGAAATGGAGAGTATGACACATGTTTTTTTAGACATAGGCTAAGCTCTTAAACTGCTAATTCATGTAAAGGAGGAAGTAACGAATGGTAGATAGATTAAACTTAGAGCTATTTCAGGAAATTCAGAGTTACAATTGTCCCAATCAAGTTTAAACAAGAAGAATAAACTCAAAGTAAGATATTTATCTGTTGTGTTACCTTATAGAATGGCAGCACCAGCTGTTAAAAAAAATTAAGAAGCATTGCAGCTTGACATTTACTAAAGAATTAAAGGACACATTGGGGGATGAAACATATATTGTGTACAGTAGATGTAAAAATACCAAAAGCGTCTTAGAATCTAATAAGGGAGAAAATATTATGATCAACAGTAAAAGTATGGACAAATTTGGAATATGTAAATATTGTGGATTAATCAATGACAGCACCTATGTGATAGCAGAACATGATGTCTGGTCAGTAGGATGCCCTGGATACCTAATTGTGATTCCTTTGGAGTAGTGTAGTTACCATCCTGTGCCTCATGCCCACATTTTATGTTGATAAAACAGAAAGTAGGATAAGTGATTATATGTAGGAACATTTTGCATGATTTTCTGGAAATACTCTTGTTTGTTACTGTTTTAGAATATTTGCATTTTTTATTATAGATATGCCTAACAAAGGACCCAGGGGTGGACCTGGGAAAGCAGGTTGGAATATATCAGGTCACTGAGGCAGATAAAAAAAGGTGGTAGATGAACGGTTTGGTTTCAAATAAGAATACGGCACAACAGTCCCTAGTATTTGGAGTGAGATAGATGGTGGAGAAGAAGCTACAGCTGAGGAAAAAGTCTAATGGTCATTCCATGTTTTTGGAGAAAGCATATGACAGGGTCCCAAGAAACCTGAACTGGTCACTTCAGTATCCCAGAAACAGTGATCGGGTTAGTGTGGGCAATGGATATGGACCCACTAACATAAGTATGAACAAGGTTTGGACTCACAAAGGGGGTCCCAATTCCACGTGGTATGCACCAGAATTCAGCTCTGAGTCAATTGCTGTTCATACTGATGTTGTAATACATTACAAAATGGGTCAAGTTTGACAGATCAACAATGTGCTTTATGCAGAATGTGTGGTATTACAAGCAGACAAAAAACAGGATTTTCTGCAAATATATGGGTAATGGAAAACAAAACTGAAGGCACATGGAATGAAACTGAATACAGACAAAATATTTGCCATGGGAGGAAATGGGGAAATCAGGAGAAGCAGAAAACGGACATAAAATGGAAAATAGTTAAACATATTAACAATTTCAGGTATCTTAGAGGAGCATTTCAGGAGAAGCCAAGTCTGAATGAGGAGGTCCAAGTTAGAAACAGAGGTGCTGCTGTCAGCTGGTACAAAGTGTCAGGGTCATGTGGACAAGAAGAATGTCAAAAGAGCTGAAAAGTAAGGTGTACAGAACAGTGGTGTGACCCATATTTCTATGTGGGCAGTGAAAGCTAGAGGAGATGGATATAAAGTGCCTGAGACAGGTGTTAGGATGCACACTGGGAGATGGAGATAAAGTGGCTGAGACAGGTATTAGGATGCACACTGGGAGAGTGAGATAAAGTGCCTGAGACAGGTGTTAGGATGCACACTGGAAGATGGAGATAAAGTGCCTGAGACAGGTGTTAGGATGTACTCTGCGAGATGGAGATAAAGTGCTTGAGACATGTGTTAGGATGCACACTGGGAGATGGAGATAAAGTGCCTGAGACAGGTGTTAGGATGCACACTGGGAGATGGAGATAAAGTGCCTGAGACAGGTGTCAGGATGCACACTGGGAGATGGAGATAAAGTGCCTGAGACAGGTGGTAGGATGCACACTGGGAGATGGAGATAAAGTGCCTGAGACAGGTGTTAGGATGCACACTGGGAGATGGAGATAAAGTGGCTGAGACAGGTATTGGGATGCACACTGGGAGAGTGAGATAAAGTGCCTGAGACAGGTGTTAGGATGCACACTGGAAGATGGAGATAAAGTGCCTGAGACAGGTGTTAGGATGTACTCTGCGAGATGGAGATAAAGTGCTTGAGACATGTGTTAGGATGCACACTGGGAGATGGAGATAAAGTGCCTGAGACAGGTGTCAGGATGCACACTGGGAGATGGAGATAAAGTGCCTGAGACAGGTGGTAGGATGCACACTGGGAGATGGAGATAAAGTGCCTGAGACAGGTGTTAGGATGCACACTGGGAGATGGAGATAAAGTGCCTGAGACAAGTGTTAGGATGCACACTGGGAGATGGAGATAAAGTGCCTGAGACAGGTGTCAGGATGCACACTGGGAGATGGAGATAAAGTGCCTGAGACAGGCGTTAGGATACACACTGGGATATGGAGATAAAGTGCCTGAGACAGGTGTTAGGATGCACACTGGGAGATGGAGATAAAGTGCTGAGACAGGTGGTAGGATGCTCATGGGGAAATGGAGATAAAGTGCCTGAGACAGGTGTTAGGATGCACACTGGAAGATGGAGATAAATTGCCTGAGACAGGTGTTAGGATGCACACTGGGAGATGGAGATAAAGTGCCTGAGACAGGTGTTAGGATGCACACGGGGAGATGGAGATAAAGTGCCTGAGACAGGTGTTAGGATGCCCACTGGGAGATGGAGATAAAGTGCCTGAGACAGGTGTTAGGATGCACACTGGGAGATGGAGATAAAGTGACTGAGACAGGTGTTAGGATGCACACTGGGCGATGGAGATAAAGTGCCTGAGACAGGTGTTAGGATGCACACTGGGAGATGGAGATAAAGTGCTGAGACAGGTGTTAGGATGCACACTCTGTGAAAGATAAAGTAATGATTCATTGCAGAAGCCAAAGGAACCCTAACTGCAAAGAAGGTCAAGGAAAAGAGACTACATGCATTTTGGACACATTTCCAAGAAAGAGGAAGATGATTTGATGAAGATGATTTGTGAGACAGGGGGAATGTAAGGGGAAGTGGAGAAATCCAGCCAAGAGCTGTATTGCATGATAGAAGACCCATGACAGTCAGTCATGACAGTTAAAGTTAAGAGAGTGATACTGGATTGAGTGGAGGGCAGAGAAGGATGGAGCCAGACTGGCAGCAAGGGTGGGGCAAAAGGGAAGCATCCGTAAGTGAAAATAGCTAGGGGGTACTGTTGGCACTTTTTTGTTATTGCCAGTTAGCTTCTGATCTGTCCCTGTGCAGTTGTATGGTAAAAGTACTTAAACATCTGCATTTCCTGATCAAGAACATGATAGCTTAAATGAAAAGGGCCTACAGTAAGTTTTATGAACTTTATTGCACTCAACTAGCAGATGCCTAGTTACAGCTCTTGATGGAGACATCTGCATTTAAAGTGAAATAGGGACATGAGAGCTGTGGCAGTCATAGAAGTGGATGACATGTAATCTTGCCACTATCTTCTCAGACGGTGCTTGAGACCTTCTAAAAATGTGTAAGACAGCACTAGAGCTAAAAAGTGAACCTCATAAGGGGAGATAAACAGGTGCTAATGACAACACTACTGACATGATGGTCAGCAAGCACAAAAGAAAAACAAACCTAAAATGTCCAGGAAACTAAGTGTAGAAATTAGATAATAAATTATGCCAAGCATGGAATCGATGAAGCACAGAAGGTAATAACGCAAAAAAATCAATGAAGCACAGTAATTTCCCAGTACATGGTGAAATCACATACTGGTGACAAGTAAATGGATTGAGACAAGCACAGGAATCAAACAGTATTTAATTAATAGCTGGCACTGACATGATTATACTGAGGATAGACATATATATCGCATGACATCTGCATATACAGTTTATTTCTTAGAAGACACATAGTTTTTAAATATCAGCAGCACATATTTGCTGAGTTTATTTTAGCCACTGCGTTTGTAGCAGTCTGGCTTATATACTGACTTTAAGTGATCAGCTAGGGACTTTCGTAAAATAGTAAACTTCTGCACATTCTTAATGACGTGAGGTAAAACATTCCCGGTTGATGATGTTATTTTATTGAGAAAATGTTGCATTGTAACAAAACTAGAGGGAAGCCATTTTAATCATCAAACTCCTTGGTTGCTGCATCTTACTGACAAATGAGTGACATATGCTACTGTTTTGTTTGTGAGAGGACAGTATTCTAGTTATAGAAGTCAGAATGTGACATAATTTAATGTTAGCCTGGCACAAGACATATTTGTGATCCATTTGACTTTGCAGTGAGACAGATATTTTCTCTTTTGTCTGAAAATGAAATAATCCTTCAGATGTCATAATTCATAGGTTACTGGGCTATTGACCCGAAGGCATTTATAACCCTAGCTGTGTGTACCCAATATGACATTAGAGAAACCCAGTATAAAGGATGTTCCCTAAACTTAATATCTTAATTAGCAATGACTGGCCATATCTAAGAGGGTCATAGATGAAATCCTAGGCAGGAACTTACAGTTTCCCATCCAGTCATCCAGGCTGCACTTAAACAGTATCAGAGAGGGGCTTTGCTTGATGTGAATTGGAAACCTATTCCAGAGGAGTGGCAACTTCTGAGAGACCTATCTGTCTCTCCAGCAGGTCCTATTTATGTTGCAGGCCAGGTAAATGTCCCTGGAGTGAGTGACCCTTGTCCAATTTGACTTGCTTATGTGCAGCATTTCCATTAGGTTTGGATCCATGATTGCTCTGTAGGCCAGACACAAGTCTCCTGTATGTAGTCTGTATGCTACTGAGTACAGTGATAGTGACTTCATACTGTCAATGTTTGACATGTGCTGGAGACTCTGAATTTTCTTAGATATCTCTGAGGTCTCTGAAGTTGTTGCAGGTGCCTGGTAAAGTATGTACCAAAGGGAGCTTTGTACTTAATTATTGCCCTGATGATGGTCGAGTAGAGGAGTGTTATGACCTCTTTCTCTTTAATGAGGCAATGCCTTTGCTAATGAGGTGTGTAACATAGAATTCCTTCCTTACCACAGTAGACACACGGTGATCAAAGTTTAGGTTACAGTCAACTTGTATTCCCAAGTTTCTCAGTACTGGGTTGTTACTTAGGTTATTGTTATTTATATGATAGTCTGCAAGGATATCGTTTTTACTGAAGGGGATGATAATGCATGTTTAGCATTGAGTCCATGGCTTTAGCACCAATTGTTGTTTTGTGTAAGTCCCACTTGAAGTATATTGACATTGTTTGGGGATTCAGTGATTGTACCTAATTTGCAGTCATCAGCAAACTTAGCCACAGCCCTTCTGTTTTGGCCTGAACTTTTGAGAAGTATATTCCAAACAATAGGGGCTACAGCAGTGACCCCTGTGGAACCCACTGGTGACAGGTCTGCTGGTTAAGGTAAAGTCCCCAACTTTGACTGAGTGTGATCTGTCAGTGAGCTAGTTAGCAATGCACCTGATAACATAAGGGTTGATATTCAACTGGGAGAGTTTATCAATGATGCCCAAATGTGGGATTGTATCAAAGGATAAGTCAAGGTAGGCTGTATGCACAGATTTCCTTTGTCTGTGTCTCTGGTAAAGTTTTCAAAGATGTCCACTAGCTTTAACAGGCATGACCTGCCTTGGACAAAGCCAAACTGTGTCAGACCAAGGGTTTGGAGGTCAGTTATCATTACTATAAGGTCCATGATTTGTCCCATGGCCTTACAGGTAGATCTGGTTAAGCTTATGGGTCTGTAGTTCCCGGGGTCTATTGTTGTACCCCTTTTATGAAGGGGATGACCATTGCTGTTTTCCATTCAGCAGGGACAAAACCAGTACTCAGGCAGTGGTTGAAGAGAGTACTTAATGGAGTTATTAACACATGTTTTAGACCATTTAAAACACAAACTGGGATGCCATCCAATCCCATAAAGGCTGTGTTTTGGCCTTGGAGAAAGCATTAATAACTTGTTCTTTGGAGATGTAAGGTGGGAGAGATGTAGAGGGAATTCTTTGTGGAAGGTTTGGAGGGGACAGGGGGGTGAAATTTTTGCCAAACCTGTTGGCTCATAGGATAGCTATTTTTGCATGATCCATGTGTGTGATGCTATCCACAACTAGTTCAGTACACATCCGGATCCTTCCTTTTAGGTTATGGACATACCTGAAAAATGCCTTATGGTTATCCTTAGCTATGGTTGATACATTTTTTTTAAGTTGGCCTTAGACGATTTTACAAGTTGTTATATGTTTGTTCAAACAGAGAAGGGTGTTCTTCCAGTGTTGAGACCTCTCTTTTTTATTCTTAGACAGAAACGTCTTCCTCTTGTTGTATAACTTATTAATGCTAGATGTCCATCAGGGAGGCTTGTTTTTTTTTTGAGGATCTTGTTTTGATCCTATCTGGTATGGCTGTCATTACATGTGTGGAAGTGCTTGTATAGGGCATTTGTGTACACCTTAGTATAGTTGTCAACGCCATGTGTGGGAACAGGAGCTTGGAAATTATTTATGCCATTCCTTAGGAGGGTATAATTATCTTAGGTGAAATTTTGTGTCTGATTTAACCTAAGAGGGGTTCAGGTGTTATAGCTGCTTCAAGTATGACTGATTTGTGATCAGATTTAACCAGTGAGGGTCCTTTACTTGTGGTTATGCAATGGTCACCCATGTTGGTAACGATTAGGTGGAGAATATTTGAGCCCCTTGTGGGATTGCATACTATTATTTCCAAGGCATCAGTGTGCACAAATTACAGGAACCTTTGTTGGTACTCGTATATGTTTACCAGTCAGTGGAAGGATAGTTAAAATTGCCCATGACTAGAGTGTCTGGTTGTAATATGATTGATTCAAGTAGTTCCAAACTAGCAGTGTAGGTATCTTGGTTCATTGAAGGTGGCCTATAGCTAATGATAACTTGAAGGGTGGTCTTACCTACAGTCAGTTCAACTTGGAGTAACTCCATGGAGTTTTCCTGTCTAGCCAGTCTACAGGTGTATTTATTTTTGATAAAGGTAGAAACTCCTTCTTTGGTTCTCACACATTCATTTTGTGGTTTAAAAGTGTGGAAGGCATTGTAGCCTTGTAAGGCCAGGGTACTCTCTGTTGTCCTGAATCAAGTTTCCATGACTGCACAGATGTCAACATCCTCCAGGGAGAGAAGTGCTTCCAGAGAGTGCAGTTACTGATTTAAACTCCTAGCATTTAGCAGCATAACCTTTAATTTATTTGTGAGCGATAGTTTCACATCAGAAATGTTGTTCTTGAGACCTTGCCTAAAAAAGGCACTATGGGAGAGGCAAGTACCTTAGCCAGTAACCAAAAGCCTAGAAGTGACAGGCGAAGACCATCTCTGGCAAAGCAACATGGTCTATCAGCCATGTCATCCCAGACTGACAAGGTAACTGGATCCCCTTAGAATGACACCACAAACTAAACCAATTTTGAAGTCAATCAGTTTTTGTTTATACTGCGGTATCATCCTTGGTGAGGGTAGAGTGCTGCTCAAGGCTAGGCTCATATGTACCTGGGACATATATTCATAGAGGTCAGTCATGTCTCTCTTCATATTTCAGTGTGGTATGCTCAAGACATTCACTCCAACATGAACTATGATGGAGTCATAATGGTATTTGTTGTTGAGAGACTTGAGTGCATATTTGATCTAATGGATCCCAGAATTTGATAGACAACTGACCATAATGTTCTCCTTGTCCAGCCTGGTGAGTGGGACATCTGTGTCTCTCACAATGGAGTCACCTATGACTAAAAACATGGTTTTAGATGTGCTTTGCCTTAGGGACTTATTTGCTGAAATACTGGTGATTGTGTTTTTATGTGTATTGAGTGCTGTAGGTGCTGCATTAGGTGTGGCATGTTTGTGTTTGGAAGGTCTCTGGTGTTTAGGTAAGTTTCTAGCTAGTACCTCCATGTAAGATGGTTTATGCTTTGAGTGCATGGTTTGCATAGTAGGTGTAGTATGTGTGTGCTGACACTCTGTCCAGTGTTTCTGTTATGTGTGTGATAAAGCAGGGATTCTAAATTCTTAGTATAGATGCATCTATCACAAATTATACTTGTGTGATTTAGGAGTAGATGGTCATTAATGTACAGGAGTCAGTTCCTGCACTGCCTCAGGATACCCATGTTTATCAGGCTGGTAGAAAAAAATGGATGGAAACTAAACATCCATAATGCTAGGTTAAATCCTATTTTCACAGTGGTGAGAGAAAGTGGAGGGATGTGGTATAACTGGATGCATCAAACAGGGTCTATATTAATAGGGTTATCTATAAAGGGTTTATACTAGAGGGGGGTTTCTAGATGGTATGAGACTGTTATAAATTTGGTGTTTTTTTAGGGGCAAAAGTGCAGCTGAGGTACTCTCTGAGCAGCTAAGCATAATTTAAGGAATTTTTGGCCGGATTACGGGCAGCTACCAAGGGAAAATTTATCTACTGATGTTTATGTGTCTATAATCACCATTGGTGACTCCCACTGTGGGTAGTGCGCAATGGTGCATGGAGGTGCACTACGTATAAACAGATAAATACAGCAGAGCAATTGCTGGTCATCTAACTCTGTGGACCTTTGATAAAACAGGCTGAAACTCACACAATGTGGGGCTTATGGAGGAACAGTGAGCAAATTGAATTAAACAATTTAACCAATAAAAAAGCTCAAACTGAGCCCTGTGCCATTAACCTTCAATCAAATGAGTCCTAATTGCACTCTCCAACAAATGAAAGCCTGGTTTAGTGCTCAATTTAACAAACAGAACTAGATTCAGCAGGTCTGAATCTAGGCTATGCTACAGCAGACAAAACGTGCAACAAATCAGCAAGAACAGTTTTTAAAAAAAATCAGCAATACAGCAAGAATGCAGTTTAAAAGTACAAAATACAATATACAATTCTTCTTATGGTTAGCATAATGTAACAGGTTCCTTGGATTGCTCAGATGAATACAGTAGAACAGTGGCTGGTCACCTAACTCTGTGGAGCTCTGTTAAAACAGTGAGCACACTGAATTAAACAATTTAACCAATGATAAAGCTCAAAACTGAGACTGTGGCAGCAATCTTCAATCAGATGAGTCCTGACTGCACTCTTCTGCCACAAGAGTGCAGGGGGGGGGGGCTCTCCAGCAAAAGATAGCCTGGTTTAGTGCTCATTTTAACAAATAGAAACAGATTCCACAGATCTGAATCTAGTCAATGCTACAGAAGACAAAGTGCAACAAATCAGAAAGAACAGTTTTTAAAAAATCAGAAGTATAGCAACATTACAGTTTAAAAGTGTAAAGTGCAATATAAAATTGTATTTATGGTTAACAGAATGTAACAGATTCCTTGGATGAATACAGCAGAGCTGGTTGCCTAACTCTGTGGAGCTATGCTAAATCAGTGATCAAACTGAATTAAACAATATATCCAATAAAAAAAGCTCAATTGAGCCCTGTGCCAGCAACCTTCAATCAGATGAGTCCTAACTGTCCTCTCCTGCCACAGGGTTGCAGGGGGGGGGGGCCCTCTCCAACCAAATGTAGCCTGGTTTAGCGCTCAAGTTAACACACAGGACCAGATTCAGTAGGTCTAAATCTAATCTATGCTAAAGCAGACAAAAGTGCAACAAATCAGCAAGAACAGTTTTAAAAAAAATCAGCAATATAGCAAAAATATAGTTTAAAAGTGCAAAATACAGTATAAAATTATACTTATGGTTAGCAGAATGCACAGATTCCTTGGCTTGAACAGATGAATAGAGCAGAACAGTGGCTGGTCACTCGACTCTATAATTTATGGAAGTATTTTGTAGGAAGTTAAAGGTGATTAACATTAAGGCGTATCGTATCAGAAGGCCAATCATTGCAGTCCTATTTGATTCAAAATTAGGTCGTTTTTTTTTAGTTCCTAAAATATCCTGCATTGCTTTAAAATGGAAAACATTACAGTTTTTAATAATGATTTTTGAATGGAAGCATAGGAGTCAGACATTTTCCTAAATATTTGAAGTGACTCCAGATTGTTGATAATGATCTGTTAAAGAGATTTTATTAACCTTTATGGTGTCCTAAAGAAAACAGATTTCATTTTATTTGCACTGTTAATGAATTGAAATATGTCTTGATAGATGTTGGTGTCTTTGGTACAGTTCCCATTCTTACATACTTTTGAGTATGTATTTATATATTTTTTAGGTTAGATGTAAACCAAGACAATTGCCTCCCTGACCCTCTTGCTCATTGGAGGAAATTATTTGTTTTGTGCTAGTTGTACATGCAATAAGAGGAAACTATTTAACCTAGTATCAATCTTTTTTTCTTATTAAAGTACTTTCCCAGTTCAATGCACAAGCGCTTACAGTACTACAGTTTTACATTTTCAGGTAAGGCTTTCCTGTTAGGAGAGCTATATGTGAGTTTTGGGATTTGACAGACCAAAATGTTATAACTAGGGAATAAGCACTTAGCAAGATGGCTGTAATTTTAGTGTTGCTATGTCTGCTTTGTTTATTGGTAAAAACTAAGTCTAATTTGGTGCATTCACTATTACTAAAAATAAGGCTCACTGGGCGGGTTATCAGAAGAGTAAACTACCTTGTATGATAGTTATTTCTATGTCCTTTTTCATGGCCAGATTGAAGTCCTATACTAACTTAAATTGTCACTTGTTAACATTATGATAGGTGTTAGGAGATATTCATCATTCGCACTGCTGCAGTAACCTGTGGGAGTATCCTCCAAAAGATGTATTTTTATTGAATATTTTTTTTTATTTTTTTTTTTTTGTATCTATTTTTTGATAGAATAATGGTATGCCTCTTTAAGAAGTGGAGCTTTCTAATAATGCCAGAAGTTATTACTTTGGTTTTGGGTATAGCTCTAAGGTTTTTAGCTTTTTAAAATTTTTTTTCTCTTTTTAATTAGATTTTATTCAAATTACTTATATTTTGGAGAGTAGGGAAATATATTTTAGAGGCAGAAACTTTGTGTTGTGTTGGTGATTGTGTACACTTTGAGAAAACTTACCTGAGAGACCTTATAATTAGCAGTTCACTTCAAGGAAGGTATCCCATTTTCTAACAGGGGATTTGTTTGTCCACAACTTGTGTACTTCATTATTTTTGCAAATGTTAGGCTTTTGTAGTTCTTGTGTGCTGCTTGTGTGCATTAACTGGCAACTTACAATCTGACTGACTCTCTGTGGTGCTGCTTACCAGCAACCAGGCTCTTTCCTTGGCTACAGCATGGATACTTGCTCCAGTCCTGCTGCCCTTCTCTCAATGTACATAAAAAGAAAAGACAGTTAAAGCACAAACGTTTGCCTCCGGTGTGAATTCAGTCAAAAGCACAAACGATAGTGGGTGAATCTGCAGTGAGCATTGCTGGTTCTTCAGATGATTTCTACTTTCCTTGAATCCCTCTGGTGTAACTTTGCCAACCACTGTGCACCTAGGGTCAGACATGTCCTATTCAGCTATTCCAGTGTTTGATGCAGTCTTGAGAGAACCATCCATTTTAGGTCCCCGTGTGGGGAATAGTGTCGAAGGCTTTGGCCTGGTCAATGTAGGTGGTGTGCACCATCTCCCCTCATCCATGGCTTTGGTGACTGTCGCAAAGAAGTCGACCAGATTTAACAGACATGACCTCCCCTTGACAAAGCCAAACTGTCTGGGGTCGAGTCTTTGGGAGTTGCCAGTGTCCCTGTTAATGAGGTCCATGATAATCCGTTCCATGGCCTTGCAGATCAGGCTAATTAGGCTGATGAGTCTATAATTTCCTGGATTGGTGTCCTCTTCACCTTTGTGTAAATGGATGACAGTGGCTGTCCTCCACTCGGCTGGAACAAAGCCTATGCTCAGGCATTGGTTGAATAGGGTGCCTAATGGTGCTGCAAGTTTATGCCTGAGTTCATGTATGATGCAGCCTGGTATGTTATCGGGTCCCATGGAGGCTGTATATTTTGCCTTTG